>NC_083637.1:22638506-22791006 GCF_963576545.1 Limanda limanda | reverse complement strand
GCATCGTGGTCCTCGGTGCGCCACGGGTCGGCAAGACTTCCATCCTGAGAAGATACCTTCGGGACGGATTTGTGGACGAGTACAGTCCAACCTCCGAGGATTTCCTCAGGAAACTCTTCCGGATCCGGGGGGAAACCTACCAAATTGACGTCTTGGACGCGTCCAGGGAAAGAGACTTCCCGGCCAAGCGGCGGCTGTCCATCCTCACTGGTGCGTATTGGCTCATAATCTCTGTCCTGCAAAACTCAATAATGATGATCAGTTTTTATTTAGTTAAAAGATTGAGGGCAGAGGCATGCGTAAATGCGTAGATGGATGGATGGATACATTATGGATGCATGGATGGATGAAAAGATTGAGGGCAGAGGAATGCGTAAATGCGTAAACGCTTAGTTATTTTTCTTGGAGAATGAATGGATTTAGGCTACATTTAAACCTGAGGAAAATAATTAATCTGTTGTCATTTTCATTTTTGCAGGGGACATTTTTCTTCTCGTGTTCAGTGTAGATGACCGGAGCTCGTTTGAAGAGGTGTGCGCCCTGCGGAGGGAGATCCTCGCGGCTAAATCCAAACTCTCCAAGTCCTCCGTGGCGGAGCTGTGCGCCCGGCCGCAGGTGCCCCTGCTGGTGTGCGCCAACAAGGTGGACCTGCAGGAGTCTGAGAGGGTGATACCCAGGTCAGAGGTGCTCCAAGCCCTCGGGGAC
The DNA here is from genome assembly GCF_963576545.1 of Limanda limanda. Lineage (NCBI taxonomy): Eukaryota > Metazoa > Chordata > Actinopteri > Pleuronectiformes > Pleuronectidae > Limanda > Limanda limanda. Next base: position 22,790,301 of record NC_083637.1, on the reverse strand, counting down.
GACTGCGTCTTCTTTGAAACGTCTGCGAAAGACAGCACCAATCTAGAGAAAGTCTTCGAGACTCTGGCAAAGCGTGGCGGACTCCCGACTGAAACCGGCCCGTCCCAGCACCGGAAAGTCTCCCTTCGTTCGTACCAGTCGATGCGGACAGGCCGAGTGGGGGGGAGGGGGAGCGGGGCGCCCTGCGGAGCCCTGCACCCGCTCGCTCGTCGGCCGAGTTTTAGCACTGATCTCCGGCAGGTGATTGGGCCGCATACGGCAAGAAAACCCGACAAAGCCCTGGAGAGATGTCAGATTCAATAAGGACATATGAGACTAACAAATAAAGCACCGATATTCACTTAAATATGAATTGTGTTATCGTTGTGTAATGCCATGCACTTGAGATGATAAAAAAATAAAACCTTTAAAAGTCTAATGTAGTGTTTTATCCTTTGCATTTAATATTTAATACCGGGTACATATACATATACATCTCTATCTATGTATCTATCTATGTATCTATCTATGTATCTATGTATCTATCTATCTATCTATCTATCTATCTATCTATCTATCTATCTATCTATCTATCTATCTATCTATCTATCTATCTATCTATCTATCTATCTATCTATCTATCTATCTATCTATCTATCTATCTATCTATATATCCATCCATCCATCCATCCATCCATCCATCCATCCATCCATCCATCCATCCATCCATCTATCTATCTATGGTTATGTTTACCCATTCACTCACGTGAAAGAGAAAGTGGAAGAATGTTGGATGTTAAGTCAAGAACCTGCTTATTTGCTTATTATACGGACATTTATTGTATTCAGAAATCTATCTCTCTCCCACATTTTTTTCCATCTTCCTGTGTGTGTGTGTGTGTGTGTGTGTGTGTGTGTGTGTGTGTGTGTGTGCGTGTGTGTGCGTCTGGTGTGATGCTGGCGTCGTGACTACCAGGAGTCCAAAGCCTGAATCCCACACATTCTGAATAACCAGATCGAAGATGTGCTTTCCTGTTGGCATGTACCTTCCCATCCTACACTATACTTTATAAAGGTCTAAACTCATGTAGGCCCGTCACTCAGTGGGCTCCTCAACTCTGAATGCACATTACAGTTTTTCTCGGTTGCTTTGGCTCATTTCACGAAACAGAAATGACATTCTCAGAGCACTAAGTGCAATTGGCAAAATAGCCTATATGGTTCAGCACAACTACATGGATCACCTTCAAAAGGTCATATCTCACCCAAAACAGTTAACTCAAGCTTCAAAACCAAATCATTTTCTCATATAAATAATCAGTGCCCCCAAAATGAAAAGTTCCTTCTCAATTGCTGTGGCTCATCTCTCAGGGAAAAAAGGACATTCTCAAAGCTTTAAATACATTTGCCAAAATAACCTAGATGGTTCAGCAAAACTCCATGGCACACCTGCAAAAGGTCATATCTCTCCCAAAACAGACAACTTATCAGTCAAAACTAAATCCTTTTCTCATACAAATAGTCAGTGCCCCCAAAATGAAAAGTCCCTTTGGCATTGTTTCAACACTACAGGTCAAAATGTTTAGATGTTTTGTCAGTATGGCAGTGGACCATAGAAATATCCCTCATGTGCACATTTCAATCTTGGCTCAGTCCTTTGACACTGAATGGTTACAGTAGATGTTTTCTTTCCAGAATACTATGTGTAAACAGACAAAAGATGAATTCAAGGTTTCACATAAAATACTTTATTGCAGTCATACAGCCATGGAAATTGTTACAGTAATTACCATACATCATGGTTACAGTAACAGCAAATGTGTACAGCACAATATACTGTCAAACAATAAGCACATCAAAACTAAAATTAGGTATAGCCTACACTAACAACACATACAGTAAGAAACTAAAGTAAAGCTGGAGTTTCACTAGTTTTCATCCTCAATCGCCTGCTCATCCTCGCGCTCTCGTCTGTCTGGCCACAGACTTCCATCAACATCACATCTGATGTTCTCCCTTGCTATGCAACGGGGGAAGAATCGGCGTGCATACTGCAACCATCCCTGACACTGCTCTGCTGTGACATCGCCACAAGCAGCATCCATTGCCTGGAGAAGGGACCTCTGGTTTTGAGCCCGATGCTCATAGACCCTCCACCTCCATGCAGATAAAAACTCCTCGATAGGATTGAGGAATGGGGAGTAAGGTGATAAGAGCACCATCAGCATTCTTGGATGGGCAGTGAACCACGCCCTGATGAGCGGGCCACGGTGGAAGCTTACATTGTCCCACACAATGAAAAATGTGTGGGAATAGACACTATTACCATTTGTATTTAGTTGTTTACTTTGACTTTAGTTCAATAAATTTGAATACTACAGTTAACTCTACCATCAATAATTCCATAGTTGACTGACCACATACCTGTTTTCCCTGCGGAATGTTTGGATGATAGAGGACACTGTAGAGCGTGGAACATTAGGCTGAACTCGATGACCTGCCTCTGCCATTGTGAGGCCATGGTTGACCACATGGTCCACAAGTATAGCCCGAATTTCATCTGGCACAAATTGTTGTCTTCGTCCTCCTCTGCCTCTTCCCCCTTCTCCACCACCACGCACCCTTGCTCCTCTTCCTCTTCTTCTTCTTCCTCTTCCTCGAGCAGGCAGTTGCCCTTGGTCGTTTCCCTGGCCAGGTGCTTCCATGTTCATAAATTGTACTGAACATGGTCAAGCTCCAGATATTTGATGGAAGCATTTATGCTCCTGGATAGCACCTGTCAGCTAACTAAACTTACTGTGTGATTGGTGATCGGATGTGTGAACTCCCCCTTGATTAGTAAAGTTCTAGTTGCACCTGAAAATTAAGCTGATGATCCAAGAGATCCATATTACAGTATATATACCATGATGTTTTTCATGGTATTACGTGCCTGAAAGATTTTGACAGTGGACTGAACTATTGTGCAGGTGATGATGTAAACAAGGAAATTATGCCAACATGTTCTGCAGAAAACAACCACTTGACTGAGAAACAACATTCAGTTTAGACCAGCATGATATGTTCAGTTGGTAATTGGGCTAACTGAAGGCAATTGTACCTAACCGTTTGCAAAGGTGTCCTTAATCATATGAAAATTGTGCTTGTCATGTGCAAGGCTGTGCTCATACAATTGCAATTTGATTAAAGGAATGAGATATTCCATCTGTTGTGAACAAGTGCCCACTGGTTTGGAGGTTTGCACGTGTTGTTTTGAGAATGTCATTTCTGTTTCGTGAAAAGAGCCAAACCAATTGAGAAAAACTGTAATATTTAACTTTCACGTCCTTGACTATCATATGTTCAGCTCATTCAGAGCACACCTCCTGCATAGTCTCTGTGAGGTCTGATCTCCCGAAGTGGAGCAGGGTGACAATAAAGATCTCTGAATGGCATTCACCAAACAAGGTATAATGGCTAAATGTTCATAACAAAGTTCACATTGAGAATCATGTGTGCAGCAGATAACACAACACCCAAGCTTTCCACGTGCAGCACACTTCACATGACCCAATGGCAGATTTCCCCGTGTGCCCATTCGTAATGAGAAAACAAAATGACCCTGCTTTGTCCCTGAAATGACAAATGGATAAATAACACCACTCCCACGCTGTCACGTACAATACTGACAAAAGCGTTAACTCTGAAACCTCTTTTTTTTATGCATCCAACTTATGAATTACGCCGTGTCACGACAGAGCTCCCCTGTGCATTTTCGTCAACAACAAAGAGAAATTCTGTTAGTTTCTCTATTCATAAGATTCTAATTGGGTACCATTCTAATGGTGTGTGGATAGGTCCTGTGTGTCATGATGCCTGGAAGCCTCAGAACATCGACTGTTGCATTTAGTGATTACATAAAAAAACCTTTCTTTGATTTAAATGAACTGCTCCAATGTTGAGAAAGGGAGAACTTTCATTTCTTTAGGGCCCCATATGCTCATCATGACCTCTAGGGATCCATCCATCCATTATCTGTTCCTTTATTATTTGAGAGTTGCGGGGGGAGCTGGAGTGACATTGGGCAAGACCACCAATTTAGAGTTTCCAATGAACACAGTCTGCACGTCTTTGGACTGAGGGAGGAATCAGGAGTTCCCAGAAGAAATCCCACAAAAACATGTCAGGTTGGCAGTTCGATCTCAGTCTTCTCAAGCTGCATGCCGAAGTGTCCTTGGTTACCGAACCCCAAATTGCCTCCTCTCATGGAGAAAGCGCTGCACATGGATGCACTGTATGACTGTAAATGTGTGTGTGAATGTAAAACTGTACTGTAAAGCACTTTGAGTAGTCATCAGAACTTTTGCATTTACCATTATCTGTTTCAAGACAAACATATGTTTAGTGCTGGGGTTTCATTAGAGGCTACATTTATCTACAAATTAAATAAAAAGAGCGATAGTTAGTCCACTAGTTGATGATCGGAGTTAAAACAATAAATAGAGACAGTCCTGGCTTTGCGCTGTAGTGCTGAAGGGAAAAAGGTGAGCTCACATGTGAAAATGTATTATCTTTAAACAACTGACGGTGAAAGAAACCTATTCTGCAAGTAAAAAATATGCTTTTATGTTTACTGCCTCTGCAATGCGGCAGCCTGAACCTTCCCTTCCTGTGTGCTGTCGCAAGCAGGGAGGTGCACACTGCAGGAAACTGCAGCCACGTTCACCCATGTGGTCTTGGGACACGTGCAGTGAAGTGACAGTAATTTTTTAGCGGAAGCACTGCACACACACACTGCACACACACACACACACACACACACACACACACACACACACACACACACACACACACACACACACACACACACACACACACACACATACACACACACACACTGCACACACACACACACACACACACACACACACACACACACACACACTACACACACTGCACACACACACACACACACACACACACACACACACACACACACACACACACACACACACACACACACACACACACACACACACACACTGCACACACACACACTCTGCGCACACACACACACACACACACACACACACATACACATACACATACACACACACTGCACACACACACACACACACACACACAGTGCAGTCAAACACTTGAGTGAAAAGATCCTCCCGCCTTGCTTGCACTTGAGGAGAATTTACATATCTTGTTGTATGTCTGATGAACACACACATCATAGCAATGGACTCAAATGTGATGCTGTACTTACCCTCAGCCTTCACCTACACTGAGAGAAATGTTCAGCAGCTAAGTCACACAAAGCACACAAGTGCAGTTTCCTGCGAGCCCACAGTTCAAGCGTTTCACACATTTCCGATGCTTTCTGGACTACTACTGTATTTTTGTTACGATGTTTTGTTCAGTTTTTTAAATGAAACATAACCGACATGACTTTACTCTAATATATCTTTCCGGTCATCTTGTGCATGAACTTTTTAGGTGTTTTAAGGAGATTGTGTTCTTGAACTGGTCTAGGAGCCATGCAGCGCCCACTGAAACACTGATAATGGCCCATCCAGATACTCTTGGCTTGGCAGTCAATTTCCAAAGGCCTCATTAGGGACGAGGTTTACCTATGAGTGTGCAAACCTTGTGTTCAGTCCTCTCGTATGACTCCAGATGTTGTGATGTTGAACGCACACAGGCAGGATCAGAACACCCACTGCTGTTGCCATCACATCGTCTCCTGACGTTCTATGACCGCCGACGCAGGGCATCAATGTTAGCGTGTGTGCACTTAGTGCACGGTGAGCTGTGTTTGTCAACAGTCCAATCAGTCACTATAGTTCACTGCAGCTGGGCCCAGATCATGGCATGGAAATAAAGACGGAGGCGGGCAGCCAGCTTGTCACGCAACTAGATGACAGGGAAAAGTAACAACAACATTGGAACATGTGTACACACACACACACACACACACACACACACACACGCACGCACGCACACACACACACGCACGCACGCACACACACACACACACACACACACACACACACACACACACACACACACACACCTGCCACTGATGAATACCTTGTTAATTGTTGTTAATTATGCTTTCCACGTAAATGAAACTTACTTTAGAAATGCTAAGATGAAACCTATTAAAATAATTTGACCTTAAATGAAACCACAAATCGTTTTAAACGGTTGGGTGTGTTCTGATTGTTCTTTCTTTTCTTTCTTAACGTGCCAGAATACATGAGGAAACACCATCACAGGTGTAATATAACAAACATGCATTATTTTAATACACAGCCAAACCATTTAAACGTGTATTTCACAATTTGTTCAAACTGTAAATGCTCATATGCGATCTAAAGGGTTGATGAACCAAAAATATTATTTTGCAGAGGTCACAGTTACAGAGAGGCAATCATCCTGCTTGTTCTGTTCACATTGTAACCCAATAGATATGAGGAGATGAGTGAATGCATAAGTCCTGGTTCAGTGTCACGAGTCCATGCTGCCATGTTTCTTAACGTCCACTAGAGGACAGACAGGGTCAACACAGTTATTGAATTCTCATCAGAGGTAATATCTCACATAGGCTCTGTTATTTTATAGGCACCAGGGAGATGCAGCACAGAGACCAGGAGAGATTTGGAGAAAAGAGGACTAAAAGGGAGGAGAAGGTGCAAGAAAGAAGGAACGGAGAACAGAAGGACTGGGTCACTGGGTCAATGGGTCACTGGGATCGGAAAGAAAGATAAAATTATATTTGTACATAGTGGATTGGGTTTCCAGCAATTCATCCTCAATTCATCCTCAATGTATATATGCGGGAGACATTGGTTTGATTCCCCGATGAGAAGATTACACTTTGTTGTACTGCATTCCGTTGTACTTGTACTATGTGCAATGACAATATAGTTGAATCCAATTTAATCTAATATAACATGACAATATACTGGATAAAGAGAGAAGTCATCCAGAAACACAATCCTGGGCAGCATTATGCCTTTAAAAGCCTCCAACCATCAAAGAATCGAAGTAGATCGTGCTTGACTTTAGAATAAGATAGAACAAATGGTGAGGTTCAATGTAAGAAGTTCACTTGTGAGACGTAACAGCGAGCCCGGAAGAAACTTGTCAAGTGCAGGAAAGAGAGGCAGAGCAAAGAAAACAGGAAGAGGACGAGAGGATAAGACAGAAGACGGAAATGAATGGCATTGTTTTCTGCGACACAAGAGTCTATTACCCCTTATGTCTTCGAATGTCAATAAGTGGAGCACTTGGATGCTGGTTTTAATTATGCGATGGATATGTTTTCTTATTTGTGGGACATGTGATGAGAATACAAGTATTTTAGGACTCACGGTAACATCAAACCTGTTATTGGAATTAAGGGGAACATCACTTTCTCTATATATGATTGAATGGACCAATGACATTAAGTCTTAACTGCATTTGACGTCTCTTTCCATTCATTTCAAATCTAGATTGTTTGCATTATCTTACTCTAAAGTGATGCACAGAGACGGAAGAATAAACGTGTATCTGACCATTTACAGACTATAGCCTCTTGTTAAACATAAAAGTCAGACAGGGATTTCTCTGAACACCTAACATCAACCATATTAGAAAAATCTATTATCCAGGGCAGAAAATCCACCTATTACAAGCTTATCCATTATTTTTCCAGTATTAGTTGGAACCTTACAGATTTATTCAATGTGGATTTTTAAAGACATTTAATTGGTGGAAGTGAATAGGTTATATTCAGGTCGGGTGAATGGAGTCAAAACGCTTTGGGGGGACACATCAACAATGGGAGGATGTGATGCACTCTAGAGGTTTTATTGTTTCGGTCCCTTATCAACAGCCTGGCTTCATTATGTGGTTATAGTAAGACCACCTAATATCTATCAGTTACAGAGCTTGAATGCTGTTCTCCAGTTGTACTTTTAAAAATATAACAGCCATTCATGCACCATCACATGAAGCATATTTAGAGAGCTGCCGCCAGTTCCTCTTGGGATGCACATTCTAAATGTAAACTAAAGACAATACAAGGAAATAGGAAGCCCCCTGAGTACCGGCCAGGTTCCAGAGGTTTCCCAGAAAGTGGAGCAGAGGAGCAGGTCTAAGTCCACAACAACGGCCTGGAGCAGCACAGTTGGCCACCTGGGAACTGGAAGGGATTAATCCAAAGTAATGGCTGAAGGTAAGACAACCTATCTTTTCTAATGTTTGAAAATAACACTGTGTCCTTCCTCTGATTATTATGAGATGTAAAGTTGTTTTGTGTTACTGGAAAGATACACAAGAGAGCAGCAAAAAAAAAAAAGTCATCGATAATAATGTCAGGGAATAATTGGTGTCTGTGTCTCATCGGTGTAATTTCATATGGCAGAAATACCACTGCGAGAAAAGAGGCAGAAATCTCTACCTCGGTCTGACGGGTGTGGTCTCAATAACGTCGACGGTAAGCTCATTCATTGTCTCTCCTCGTGAAATCTCAGTAAATGCACATACTGTTACACACATGTTGACCACTTTCTATGGTATTGTTTTATGAAGGCTTCAGTGATGAATTTAATTGCTTTATTAAAGTTTCTGGTCTAATGTTGCTTTAAGATCAGTATAATCTCCATGGGGTTTATTCTTCTCTGATGACTCTTTGAGGTGTTTAGATGGCTTGTTAGTTAGTTATTACAGTTATCAGCACAGTCATGTTATTATTTATTGATTTGTGCATTTTATAATGAGAGAAGTGCAGTTACCAGTGTCCCCAGGTTGTTTAATAAACTCAAAAAATACAGTGCTTAGTATCAAAAACTGGTTTGGAAACATATTCTGGTTCCAGTTACCCATCTTCCCTAATTTATGCTTTAGATTTAGTGTTTCTCGTTAATGTTGGATGCTGGACTGCAAGATGTGGCCTTATAATTTGAATTTGACAGTTCAGTAGTTTGCTTCCAGTGTGGTCCGCTGCATGCGTTTCCTCCCACTGGCCCCATTCACTTGGCATCACTCTTAACACTGACTTCACATTGTAATGTCATCACACACATTTAAATACCTTTTCTAGGATTTAGAAAATATATCATATTATAATTTTTTATATACAAAGTGTAGTAATTTATTGTTTGCCAGTTGAGGTGATTTGCAAATGTTTGTTTTTTCACTTTTATAATGATTCCTGGTCTGCGGATGGTTATTTTTATGTTGCAGTCCCACAGTTGGCCACCGGGATCATATTGGCAGTAATTGTGCATTCAAGCCACACAGTCTGTAGAGTGGGAAGAGTAGTTGTTTTGACTAAGGAGCTTCCATGCATCATTCAAAAGTGGTTAGCCTTACAGTCAAATAAGATGAACAGCCCCAACAACATCCTTTTGTGGTGTGTGTGTGTCTATTTGTAGCTGTTTTGTTATCAAGTGAAAGCAGATAGAAACATGGCATAGCGCTTATATGAAATGAACTGAATCTATTCTACTTGTTTAATAACTACTGGGCTTTACTTTGAGTGCATTCACAACTAATTGGCCGACAGTTTTTTCGACGTGTCTGTAGTTCTTGTTCCACCAAATGACAGCATCTGTGGGCTTTGTAGACCAAGTAGGCCGAACCATATCGAGTCTGGTCTATGGAGGATTTCCGTGTTTTGTGTCACCAGCTTGACTGGTTAACAAAACATCTTTATGTCTCTATGACACTACCAGTGGTGAAAATCTCGTAAACATAACTTTAGCTCAAAACAGCCAGAGGGTTTTTCAAATTATATTGGCACAAGTGGTATATAAATGCAACAAAAATAATTTCCCATTATCTTTGCTTCTGCTGTTACAGCTCTGGATTTGTCTGGAGGCCTGAGGATCGTCCTGGTGGGCAAGACTGGATCAGGGAAGAGCGCAACAGGAAACACCATCCTCGGGAGAGCTGCCTTCAAAGAGGACCCGAGCCCTGTGTCTGTGACCAAACACTGCGAGACACAGAGCGTGGAAATGGATGGCACTGTGGTCCAGGTGATTGACACCCCCGGTCTGTTTGATACAGGCATCACAGAGGAAGAGTTGAAAACCAGAATAGAGGAATGCGTCAAGATGTCGGTGCCCGGCCCTCACGCCTTCCTGCTGGTGATCAGGCTTGGCGTGAGGTTCACCGAGGAGGAAAGAAATGCTGTGAAGTGGATCCAGAATAACTTTGGAGACGACGCCTCTATGTACACTATCATGCTGTTTACATGTAAAGACCAGGCTAAGGCCGACAATGCCCTGAAGGAGTGCAAGGAGCTACGGAGACTCTCGATTACATTTGGACGCAGATACCACGCCTTCAACAACAACGACGCAGACGACCGCCTACAGGTCACAGAGTTGATCACCATGATCAAGGAAATGATTCAGGATAACGGCGGTAAACACTACACCAATGAGATGTATGAAAAGGCCCAGAGGAAGCTGAGAGAGGAGGAGTTGCGGAAGATACAGGAAGAGGAGGAGAAGATAGAGGAGGAGAGGAAAATATGGGATGAAGAGAGGGAGAAGAAAGAGAAAGAGAGACAAAAGGAGAAAAGGGTCAAAAGGAAGAACATCCGTGTGGCTTCGGCCGCCGCGGTCATGTTGGTGTTTGCTGGCGTGGTGATAGCAGTGGGTGCTAACACCACCGTGGCACTGGCACTGGGAGCTCCTGTGCTTGTGCTGGGGATGTTGTGTGGTTTAGCTGCCCTCAGCATATGGAAGGGCATAAGATGCAAATCCAAAACATCTCTTCCAGTATAACGTAACGGAGGCAATAGCAACAAGGACTCATTCATCTGACTGCAGTATGTGACACGGAATAATAGTTTTGTGCTATATCCACACTTCTATGTCTTTTTTTGAAAAAACTCCACACTACTGCGCAGTTTGCAGCTGCTGGAGCTGAGAAGTTTGGAAACGAAGACACTCACAAGTGCTTGATTTGTCCGTCTGCTATCATGTGACCCCCTTCCGGATAAAATCAGCCACAGTTAGCCTCGGCTAGCAGTGTATAACGCAAGATGGATAGGTGGATTGTTTTCTTTGCTAACAGCCGTTGTGCTGTGAAATTCGGTTATAATGCTACAATTGCTTACATGTGTAGAAGATGAGCTGTTACTCAAGCATTCTGTTTACAGCAGCATGTGCACGCCAGTGTATGTGTGTGGTCACGTGATTTGCATTTTCAGACTTGTAACTATGGAGAGGGATTAAAACTGATTGGGAAATGAAAAACATGTTAGTATGGATGTAGCCTTAGTGAATAGACACGACTATATACTGTTGAGAATGTAACTGAGTGATGTTGTTTTGATCTTTTCTGAATTCTGCTGACAGGATATTTAAGTTTTGACGAATACGAATAACAGAGCCATGTGAATTTAGTGCTGACAGTAAACAAACGGAATGAAATCCAGCACCTGTATTTTTTTCTTTTTTAACTTTTCACTCTTTTACTGTTTGGAGTTCATAAATGAAACCTGCATCCTAAGTTGTACTGAGACACATTTTTGGGGGGCTTGTGAGTAGCAGATTGAGTCATAAATAAATAATATAAAAAAAACAAATATGTGATTATTTCCCAACTAAGCTATGCACACATATCTAACTGATGATGTGCTGTTGTTTGCCTCATGTTTATTATTAGTGACAGTATGAGCTCACTTCCCTGAAGGAAATGAGACAATGGTGAACGTCCGCTGACCGATCACATTTAGGTGAGGAAGCATTCTCCACAGAGTGTGGCAGAATAAGTCTTACAACTAACATTGTTTGTTGATAATAAAACAATAAAAAATTAATTAGATTGATTTTGGGCCCACCCCAATATTAAGGTAGGCCTGTCATGATAACAAATTCAGTTAGGGTTGGACTGACTCACTACGGCCACCGAACATTTTTTCTACGCCTGTGCGGAAGCACACATGAAGGTGAAGAGTTCCAGTCACAGTCCATGTTTCCAGTTAGCTAGTTAGTAAGCTGTGAACGAACGATCCTGCAAATCAACGCTTCACTCAAGATCAGTTTGAATGATTCAGGAGTAATACTTTTATAATTGTTTTATAACTTAAAGCTTAACAGCCCGGTTTGTTTTAGTAAATGGACAAACTGTGGACATCTGGAGAGTTTGGCAAGGTTTTACTCTGAGTCGTGCTTTGGTTTTTCGACAGCACTTAAAGGCAGCACCAAATAACAAAACTTATTTCCTGAGTGTGTGTGTGTGTGTGTGTGTGTGTGTGTGTGTGTGTGTGTGTGTGTGTGTGTGTGTGTGTGTGTGTGTGTGTGGGAATCGAACCCATGTCTCCCGTATATATATATATATATATATATATGATGAATTGAGGATGAATTGCTGGAAACCCAATCCACTGTGTACAAATATAATTTTCTCTTTCTTTCCCATCCCAGTGACCCAGTCCTCCCCTTCTCCGTTCCTTCTTTCTTGCACCTTCTCCTCCCTTTTAGTCCTCTTTTCTCCAAAATCTCTCCTGGTCTCTGTACTGCATCTCCCTGGTGCCTATAAAATAACAGAGCCTATGTGAGATATTACCTCTGATGAAAATTTAAAAAACTTTGTTGACCCTGTCTGTCCTCTAGTGGACATTAAGAAACATGGCAGCATGGACTCGTGACACTGAACCAGAACTTATGCATTCACTCATCTCCTCATATCTATTGGGTTACAATGTGACCAGAACAAGCAGGATGATTGCCTCTCTGTAACTGTGACCTCTGCAAAATAAATATGTTTGGTTCATCAACCCTTTAGATCTCATATGAGCATTTACAGTTTGAACAAATTGTGAAATACACGTTTAAATGGTTTGGCTGTGTATTAAAATAATGCATGTCTGTTATATTACACCTGTGATGGTGTTTCCTCATGTATTCTGGCACGTTAAGAAAGAAAAGAAAGAACAATCAGAACACACCCAACCGTTTAAAACGATTGTGGTTAATTGTTTCATTAAGGGTCAAATTATTTTAATAGGTTTCATCTTAGCATTTCTAAAGTGAGTTTCATTTACGTGGAAAGCATAATTAACAATAATTAACAAGGTATTCATCTGTGGCAGGTGTGTGTGTGTGTGTGTGTGTGTGTGTGTGTGTGTGTGTGTGTGTGTGTGTGTGTGTGTGTGTGTGTGTGTGTGTGTGTGCACTCCGCCTCATTCCAGGAGGAGATTAAAAAATGTTGGCGTTATTCTTATGTAAACAATGGGCTTACGCACGGGGAATGGTTTATATTAAAAGACCATTTTTTAGAGTTTATATCGGATCATTCAAATAAAGATATATTTGAATCAGAGAATATTTTTTTAAACCCAGCCCTGTGTCCAACCAGCAATTCAGAAGTCAGGAGATTACGATTCTTAGGCGAATGAGATCAACTTGATTGGCAGATTCAAATGGGACAGAAGAAAGTGGGCCAATTGGGTGGGCAGAGTAGTCAGAATGTAATGTATTAGTCATATAAAGTATTCAGTATTTGGGACACTGATGCTTAATATTTATAAATGTATATATAAATTAAATGTTTTAACCTGGCAGGATGGCGGTGCAGTGGTTTGCATCATCACAGAAGGAAGGAATAGGTTAAGTTAAGACTCTAAATTGACCATAGGTGTGAATGTGAATGGTTCTTCAAGGTTCAAGTTTCAAGATATCACAGTGAGACATTTTAAAGGCTGATGGCCGCAGGGATAAATTACTTTTTAAATGTATGAGTGCTGCATCTTGGCAGAGTGTGTTTTTATACGTACATTGCTCCACATGCAGCACCTACCGCAGCAGGTTTGTTGAAGTCCCTCTGAATCTCATCTTCCTTTCATGATGTGATATTGACATGAACCAAACCACATCACACGTTTTTAACCTTTATTAGATTTTTACAAATCAAATAGAAAAGTTGGAATGGCAAGGGCCTCTGCTGCTATAGCCCCACCAACTGCTGCCGTCAGCAGGTGACCGCTGACAGCCTTCGCTCCATCTCCGCACTTCTTCCACAACTCCGCGTTTCTCCTCTTCCTCTGCACCTCCTCGTAGATGCTGCTGGTGTAATAGCTTCGATTCAATTTCACTGTCTTGTCTATTTTTTCAAAGAGATCAGCCACCTGAATGCGGTTTTGCATGCATGTGTTGTCGAACACCATGTAGCCAGCTTTGCAGTCACTGATGAGCTCCCTGAGTTCAGGACATTCGGCTAAAACGCTCTCAACTGACCCTCCTTTGAGTTGATCACCCCTAGTGAAAAGCACCATCGTATACTTGTTGGCTTCCTCACCAAAGTGCTCGTTGATCCAATTCACAGCACTCTTCTCTTCCTTTGTGAACCGTGCATCCAATCTCATCACTAGCAGGAAGATATGGGGTCCTGGGAGAGACAGTGCGATACCATTCTCTATTTCACCTTTCAGCTCGGTATCTGTCATCGATGTATCAAAGACCCCAGGGGTGTCAATAACACTCACGGTTCTTTCATCAAAATGCCCTGTTTCTTTTTTGCACTGAGCTGTCACAGATGACGGAGATAGCTTTGCCTCAAACTTGTGTAGTCCCAGGATGGTGTTGCCTGTGGAGCTCTTTCCTGATCCAGTCTTCCCCAGCAGAACAATCCTCAGGTTGCTGACATCTGGAGAGCTGACGTCTGTGGAAGAAAAGACAGAGAAACAGTTCGGAAACAGTGGATTTGGGGTCAGCTCACAGGACGAAAACTGCATATATCACTCAACAAAAGTCCACTCACCTTCGGTTGGGATTAAAGGCATCATGTGGTGGAGGAGAGACGGTCAAAGCTGACTTTGAAACACAGAAGCTGTTAGTTGTTTTCTCAGCCGTACAGATCACAGTACATCTGTACTTATGTGTGTGTGTTGCGTTATTCCTCCTCCCCCTTTTTTTTCTGCACCACACCCTTTTCTGGACAAACGAAACCAGAACTTATGGAAAAGCTTTTGATAAAATCATTGACCAGTTGGCTTAGCTGGAGAAGTGGCAAGTGGTCTGTTCTAATCTCAGTTTTAACACACACACACACGCACACACACACACACAAACACACACACACACACACACACACACACACACACAGCCTGAAACACAACACTGATACTATCTTTTAAAGTTAATAATAAATAGAAATAAAATAAATGGGTTATTTCACAAAGGCAAAACTGCGGGTTCATTGAATGTTCAAGAGAAAATGTGGTGGGAGAGGAATGATTGGCCTCAAACATGTAACTCAAATCATTACCTTCACCAAGCATGTTATGTGTTCACCCGTCTTCATTTGTTTGTTGGTTGGTTTGTGTGTTTGTAAGCGAGATACACAAATTACAGAAACAGAGTAATTCCTCAGAGTAATCCCTCAAGAGCAAGTCCTGGAGGGGACACCAAAAGGAACATTGTCTAAAAAAATGAAACTCCCTTTGTTTTGTAACTGTTGTAGAGCTGACACTTCCAGGAAGTCGGTAAAGAAGCTCTACCTGTTTGACTGCTCAGCCTGCATTGCATCAATCAATTACACTTTTTTTTAGAGACACAGACTTGTCAGGGAGCGAATTCCCAGCATGCCTTCTTCTGCAATGTGCAAACTCCAAGTGCTTCAAACAATATGGAAATGGTGGCACTTACTCTATCACCATCTAGTGGTTGTTTAATAAATAGCTTAACAAACCTGCACGTTGTCAAAACCATAGACTGCAAATAAAGATGGACGGCAGGACGGCTCCCCAAAGGGGAAGCGAACGTATCTTGATCGTCCCCTGGTGGCTGGCTGCAGCACAGGTCATAAATCCCTCCCCCATGTTCGTCGCGACATGGGACATGGGTGGAAATCATTATTTCTCAAAGATGTTTATTGTATGTAGTTCTTATCAAAGTGATATTTATTCATCTGTAAAATGTTCAAGTAGATTTGGTTTTAATTGATGTTATGAAAAAATGAGGTGAAACATTCTGATTGACAGCTGAGTCCTGAGACTGAGATTGGTCACTACACCCCCTAATCACTACTGCACAAGATGGCAGCGTTCCTTTATCGGATATATGGCTTAATTTCTTCATGGTGGGATGAATTGGATATGCAGCGTCCATCTCTATAAACACTCTATGGTCAAAATAGTCAGTATAGTAAATATCTATGTGTTTCTAATCAACTTTGTCCTTCTGCCTTCATCCTTTGCCTCCCTTTTAGTCCTCTTAGCTCCAAAATCTCTCCTGGTCTCTGTGCTGCATCTCCCTGGTGCCTATAAAATAACAGAGCCTATGTGAGATATTACCTCTGATGAGAATTCAAAAACTGTGTTGACCCTGTCTGTCCTCTAGTGGACGTTAAGAAACATGGCAGCATGGACTCGTGACACTGAACCAGAACTTATGCATTCACTCATCTCCTCATATCTATTGGGTTACAATGTGACCAGAACAAGCAGGATGATTGCCTCTCTGTAACTGTGACCTCTGCAAAATAAATATGTTTGGTTCATCAACCCTTTAGATCTCATATGAGCATTTACAGTTTGAACAAATTGTGAAATACACGTTTAAATGGTTTGGCTGTGTATTAAAATAATGCATGTTTGTTATATTACACCTGGATGGTGTTTCCTCATGTATTCTGGCACGTTAAGAAAGAAAAGAAAGAACAATCAGAACACACCCAACCGTTTAAAATGATTGTGGTTAACTGTTTCATTAAGGGTCAAATTATTTTAATAGGTTTCATCTTAGAATTTCTAAAGTGAGTTTCATTTACGTGGAAAGCATAATTAACAACAATTAACAAGGTATTCATCAGTGGCAGGGGTGTGTGTGTGTGTGTGTGTGTGTGTGTGTGTGTGTGTGTGTGTGTGTGTGTGTGTGTGTGTGTGTGCACTCCGCCTCACTCCAGGAGGAGATTAAAAAATGTTGGCGTTATTCTTATGTAAACAATGGGCTCACGCACGGGAAATGGTTTATATTAAAAGACCAAACCTTTTTAGAGTTTATATCGGATCATTCAAATAAAGATATATTTGAATCAGAGAATATTTTTTTAAACCCAGCCCTGTGTCCAACCAGCAATTCAGAAATCAGGAGATTACGATTCTCAGGCGAATGAGATCAACTTGATTGGCAGAAATGGGACAGAAGAAAGTGGACCAATTGGGTGGGCAGAGTAGTCAGAATGTAATGTATTAGTCATATAAAGTATTCAGTATTTGGGACACTGATGCTTAATATTTATAAATGTATATATAAATTAAATGTTTTAACCTGGCAGGATGGCGGTGCAGTGGTTTGCATCATCACAGAAGGAAGGAATATGTTAAGTTAGGACTCTAAATTGACCATAGGTGTGAATGTGAATGGTTCTTCAAGGTTCAAGTTTCAAGATATCACAGGGAGACATTTTAAAGGCTGATGGCCGCAGGGATAAATAACTTTTTAAATGTATGAGTGCTGCATCTTGGCAGAGTGTGTTTCTATACGTACATTGCTCCACATGCAGCACCTACCGCAGCAGGTTTGTTGAAGTCCCCCTGAATCTCATCTTCCTTTCATGATGCGATATTGACATGAACCAAACCAAACCACACGTTTTTAACCTTTATTAGATTTTTACAAATCAAACAGAAAAGTTACAAGAGTTATTTAGGTTAAGGTTTAGGTTTAGGTTTGAGCCACCCCCACGTGAAATGAACAGCTCCTGAACCTGCGATCGCTAATAGTGACCATGTTGGGATGGCAAGTCCCCCTGCTGCTACAGCCCCAGCAACTGCTGCCGTCAGCAGGTGACCGCTGAGAGTGTTCACTCTTTCTCCGCACTTCTTCCACCACTCCGCGTTTCTCCTCTTCCTCTGCACCTCCTCGTAGATGCTGCTGGTGTAATGACTTCCATTCAATTGCACTGTCTTGTCTATTTTTTCAAAGAGATCAGCCACCTGTGTGCGGTTTTGCATGCATGTGTTGTCGAACACCATGTAGCCAGCTTTGTAGTCACTGATGAGCTCCCTGAGTTCAGGACATTCGGCTAAAACGCTCTCAACTGACCCTCCTTTGAGTTGATCACCCCTAGTGAAAAGCACCATCGTATACTTGTTGGCTTCCTCACCAAAGTGCTCCTTGATCCAATTCACAGCACTCTTCTCTTCCTTTGTGAACCGTGCATCCAATCTCATCACTAGCAGAAATATATGAGGTCCTGGGAGAGACAGTGCGATACCATTCTCTATTTCACTTTTCAACTCGAGCTCTGTCATCGATGTGTCAAAGACCCCAGGGGTGTCAATAACACTCACGGTTCTTTCATCAAAATGCCCTGTTTCTTTTTTGCACTGAGCTGTCACAGATGACAGAGAGAGGGGCTTTGTCTCAAACTTCTGTAGTCCCAGGATGGTGTTTCCTGTGGAGCTCTTTCCTGATCCAGTCTTCCCCAGCAGAACAATCCTCAGGTTGCTGACATCTGGAGAGCTGACGTCTGTGGAAGAAAAGACAGAGATACATAGTTAAGAAACGAGTGGTGGGAAGTAGCGAAGCAGAATTACTTTGTTACTGTACTTAAGTCGATTTTTCACATATCTGTACTGTACTTGAGTATTTATTTTCCTGAAGACTTTTAACTTTAACAAGCTACATTTGACAACAAATTTCTGTACTTTCTACTTCGCATATTCTCAAAACTGGCTCGTTACTAAAGCAGTGGAGGTTGGCGCAAGGCGCACCTTTACGCACGGCGCACCTCTCTCTCTTGCTCACTCGCGTGCCCGCTGCCTCGGGAGATGTGCAGGTCCGGAGGCGTGTTTGCCGCCGGACCGGATCATCAGGCTGTACCAGTAATGATCTCTCCCTAGGTTCACATTCCAAAACCTTGTTACGAGTTTCACTTCTAAGACGATCAGACCTGACTCTCTAGAGATCGTCTTCTCGGCGCTCCGCCAGGGCCATGACCAACTCTGGAAGGGCCGATCCGATGACCTCACTAAACCATCCAATGGGGAGTAGAGATGTGTGTACCAAGGGCAGGGACTTAATCAACGCGAGCACATTCCCCATCCTTCTATTCTTTTTAGAATTATCCAGGTGCTCATGCAGGAGCTCGGTTCAGTTCAGACTTTAGTATTCTGTCTGAAATTTGGCAGCAAAACTAGACTGTCCAGTGATTTTTTCTTCTCTGTACTAGCACTGTGTAGGCTGTCAACAAAAGAGAAACTATCTTATTTTGTGTGCCTAGATCTTGTTTCCCTTTGGTGAGTTATCATAAGGGGTCTTGTGTATCATTCTTGCTACTGATGAAAGGTCCATGTTTAGTGATATTTACAGAATTCATTTTTTAGTGGTTATACTGTGGTCTATTAGTGTTCTATGGTAGACGCAAGAGGCACTTGTTTATTCTGTTGTGTTGATTCTTTGTTGTCTCTAGAAGTTCAGATGCACTAGTCAAATACTATTTGAACCTCAGCATCTGAGGTTCCAAATTGTAAAATTAAATATTATATGTATATTGTTGTTTTAATTTTTCAGTCAGTTGAAATAAATCCTGAATAGAACAATTTTTGGTTGTTTTGTGTCTATATAGGCCTACTATAAAAGCACTTTAACTTTTGATACTTAAGTACATTTCAACACCAGATACTCTTGATACTTAAGTACAATTAATTACTACTTTAAAGGGGAAATATTATGAAAATTCCACTTTGTAGTGCTTCTACACGTTAATTTGGGTATCTGGCATGTCTACCGACCCAAAAAAAAGGAAAAAAAACCCGTGATTCGTTATTGTTCCTCTAAGTCAGAGATGTCATGCTTGAGTGACTGAGAATGCGCTTCGGTATCATTCTCTCGTCACAAGTGAAATGGGATTCTCTCTTACATGGCCTTGGCTCATTAGCTTTTAAAGGAACAGGCACTCAAAACAGGTAAATCTGAGGAGGGCTTATCTAGACACGGTAAAAAGGATCTGTTTTAAATTATCCTTGTGGTATTTTGACCAAAATATGTTACAGACATTTTATTAAGATCACAAGGAACAATATCAGCTTGTGATACAATGGGCATATTATTTCCCCTTTAAGACTTTTACTCAAGTCATTTTCTGACAGGTGACTTTTACTTTTACTGGAGTCACTTTCAGGTAAGATATCACTACTTTTAGTCAAGTATGGCTTTCAAGTACTTTATACACCACTGTCAGAAACAGTGGATTTGGGTTCAGCTCACAGGACGAAAAACTTCATATATCACTCAATATATATCACTCAACAAAAGTCAACTCACCTTTGGTTGTGCTTAAAGGCATCATGTGGTGGAGGAGAGACGGTCAAAGCTGACTTTGAAACACAGAAACTGTAAGTGCTTTTCTCAGCCGTACAGATCAGAGTATATCTGTACCTGTGTGTGTGTTGCGTTATTCCTCCTCCCCTTTTTTTCCTGCACCAAAGCATTTTTTGGGGAAACGAAACCAGAACTTATAAAGAAGCTTTTGATAAAATCATTGACCGATTGGTTTAGCTGGAGACGTGGCAAGTGGTCTGTTCTAACACACACACACACACACACACACACACACACACACACACACACACACACACACACACACACACACACACACACACACACACACACACACACACACACACACACACACACACACACACACACACACACAGCCTGAAACAAACACAACTATCTTATAAAGTTAATAATAAATAGAAATAAAATAAATGGGTTATTTTTACAGAGGCAAAAGTGCAGGTTCATTGAATGTTAAGAGAAAATGTGGTGGGAGAGGAATGATTGGCCTCAAACATGTAACTCAAATTATTACCTACACAAATTACATAAACAGAGAAATCCCTCAAGAGCAATTCCTGGAGGGGACACCAAAGGGAACATCGTCCAAAAAATTTAACCTCCCTTTGTTTTTTAACTGTTAACTGAGGTGAGACTTTCAGGAAGTCGGTAAAGAAGCTTTACCTGTTTGACTGCTCAGCCTGCATTGCAACAATCAAAGACACGTTTTTTTTTACTTTCAAACTCTCTGCTGAGAGACACAGACTTGTCAGGGATATAATTCCCAGCATGCCTTCGTCTGCAATGTGCAAACTCCAAGTGCCTCAAACAATGTGGAAATGGTGGCACCTTCTCCATCACCATCTAGTGGTTGGTTAATGAACAGCTTAACAAACCTGGACGTTGTCAAAATCATAGACTGTAAATAAAGATGGACGACAGGAAGGCTCCCCAAAAGTGAAGCGAACGTGTCATGATCGTCCCCTGGTGGCTGGCTGCAGCACAGGTCATAAATCCCTTCCCCATGTTAGTCGAGACATGGGACATGGATGGAAATAATTAGATTTGGTTTTAATTGATGTTATAAAAATGAGATGAAACATCCTGATTGGCAGCTGAGTCCTGGGACTGAGAATGGTCACTACATCCCCTGTGTGTGTTTGTGTGTCTGTGTGTGTGTGTTTGTGTGTGTGTGCGTGTGTGTTTGTGTGTGCACTCCGCCTCGCTCCAGGAGGAGATGAGACACGCCTCGTTCAAAAATGTTTGAGTTATTCTTATGTAAACAAAGTGCTCACGCACGGGGAATGGTTTATATTAAAAGACCAAACCTTTTTCGAGACGATATCGGATCATTCAAATAAAGATCAATTTAAATCAGAGAATATTTTTTAAACCCAGCCCTGTGTCCAACCACCAATTCAGAAATCAGGAGATTCTGATTTTCAGGCGAATGAGATAAACTTGATTGGCAGATTCGAATGAGACAGAAGAAAGTGGACCAATTGGGTGGGTAGCGTACAGTGTTGTGCATGAACGAGTTCAAAAGAACGCGTTCATCGAACACGTTCATTCTTATGAGAACGATGAACTGAACGCAACCTAATGACAAATAATGAATTTCAATGGTGAGCATGTTCATATTGTAACGTCCTCGCTTATAGACAACAGGGAACTTCTCTCTTTATGTGTTACTTTATTTAAGTCCAACAAACACGACACACTTCTTGATCGTAACTCCGACACTCCTATCATGCACCACCGTATTCTTCACTCCCCTTCCTCATTCACCCTTGACCCGCCAACTCATCAGCCAATGAGAGCCTCCCATCCCACATAACCCCACCACCATTGGTCTAGAACTGTCACGTGCCCCACCCCAACCTATTCACTGACCCTCAGGAAATCTCAATAGGTATTTAACATAGTCTACTTAGCTGAACACAAGTCATAACAAACACAGAGCAGTCAAACAGAACATTAACCTAACTACCAGTCTGTTACAATATTATCTGAGGTCTAGCTAAAGCGTTACGGAATGTTTTCCTTCTCCTGGGGAGAGACGCTGTCTAAATCGAATGCTTGCACCATGTCGTTGCTCAGTGCCCGTAGAATGAAAGGGAGAGGCGGTGGACTAGTGGCAGAAAAATTTGACTATGGGCAGAAAATTACGAACATCAGACTGGTCTCTGGTTCGACTCCTCCGAGTGACAAGAAAACATACCTTGATGGACAACACCTGGACATGTTTGAAAGTCCAAGAGGACTCTCCCTACCTCCACTGTCTAAGTGTCCCTGAGCAAGGCACCTTGCTCCCCGGGCGCCGTGCATGGCTGCTCTGTGTGTCCTGCTGTGTTCACCAGATGGGTCAAAGGCAGAGGACAAATGTCCCTAATTTGCATTAGTGTAACTGTGCATGTGTTTGGGATTACTAAATGTATCTTGTCTCTTGTAATGTCCGTAGCCTAACCTAAACCAACTCACTCGACTTCGCACTACGTTACCCATGATTCATTGCACACAAATGCAGACCAAACAAGCAATGTATTCTCTGGCCAGTGTCTCGGCTCCGAACCGTACTTGGGAGCTCAGCTCACTGGCCTTCTTGGCTCGCTGTCTGGCCGGTAACCAGCCGTCCGGACCACTCCGTGAAGAAGGAGGAGACGTTTCTTTACTTGCAATGCGGCCACTTTATTTCTCGGATATACAGCAGGAGCAACACTCGCATCCCCTCTAGGTGGTCCGTCACTTCTCGCTATACGCATACTTTTAGCGTCTTTTCCCACAATACCCAGGTGCACTACGTCACACACTACAAACTTTCCTTAAAGGGGCAGGCCATACATGCAACACAACAGCTCTCTGTCTCATATACAAATGGCAAGAGAAAGCAGAGACGCAGACTCAGCAACTACATCCGATGCACCTAATTATTATCTGAGGGATTTTTACAAACTGTCTGATTAAGATTCTGACAGTAAAGGCAAGGGGTAGAGATGGATCAAGTTTTCTTTAAAAAACAAGTTAAGTCTTTCATTCTCACTTTCCACCTTAAAACTATGAAATGAACTGAATTTTGAACTAGTTCAGAATTTAAATGTTGAACTATGAACGAGAACTATTCATGTTTACTTGTATGAACTGAACTTTGAACTAGTTCATGAGAGGTGTAAACTTGCACAACACTGGCAGAGTAGTCAGAATGTAACATATTAGTCATATAAAGTATTCAGTATTTGTGACACAGATGCTTAATATTTATACTTTATATATAAATTATAAGTTTTACCCTGGCAGGATGGTGGTGCAGTGGTTTGCATCTTCACACAGAATGAAGGAATAGGTTAAGTTAAGACTCTAAAATTGATAGGTGTGAATTTGATTGATCAAGGTTTAAGTTTCAAAATATCACAGTTGGGCTGATGGCAGCAGGGATAAATAACTTTTTAAATGTATGAGTTCTGCATCTTGGTAGAGTGTGTTTTTATACTTACATTGCTCCAAATGCTGCACCTACTGCAGCAGGTTTGTTGAAGTCCCTCTTAAACTCATCTTCCTTTCATGATGTGATATTGACATGAACCAAACCAAACCACAAGTTTTGAACCTTTATTAGATTTTTACAAATCAAACTGAAAAGTTACAAGGGTTTTTTAGGTTTAGGTTTAGGTTCAGGTTTGAACCATCACCGCTTGAATCGAGGAACTTTTACATATACGACCCCAACAACAGCTGCTGCCGTCACCAGGTGAGTGCCGACAGTGCGTGCTGTTTTAATGAAACCCTCCCGCCAATCCTTGTTTGTCCTCTTCCTCTGCACCTCTTCGTAGATGCTGCTGGTGTAATAGCTTCCATTCAATTGCACTGTCTTGTCTATTTTTTCAATGAGATCAGCCACCTGAGTGCGATTTTCCATGCAGGTGTTGTCGAACACCATGTAGCCAGCTTTGCAGTCACTGATGAGCTCCCTGAGTTCAGGACATTCTCCTAAAACGCTCTCAACTGACCCTCCTTTGAGTTGATCACCCCTGGTGAAAAGCACCATCGTGTACTTGTTGGCTTCCTCACCAAAGTGCTCCTTGATCCAATTCACAGTACTCTTCTCTTCCTTTGTGAACCGTGCATCCAATCTCATCACTAGCAGGAAGATATTGGGTCCTGGGAGAGACAGTGCGATAACATTCTCTATTTCACTTTTCAACTTGAGCTCTGTCATCGATGTATCAAAAACCCCAGGGGTGTCAATAACACTCACGGTTCTTTCATCAAAGTGCCCTGTTTCTATTTTGCACTGAGCTGTCACAGATGACAGAGAGAGGGGCTTTGTCTCAAACTTCTGTAGTCCCAGGATGGTGTTGCCTGTGGAGCTCTTTCCTGATCCAGTCTTCCCCAGCAGAACAATCCTCAGGTTGCTGACATCTGGAGAGCTGATGCCTGTCGAAGAAAAGACAGAGATACAGTTCGGAAACAGTGGATTTGGCTCTAACTTTTACCAGCTACATTTGAACACAAATTTCTGTACTTTCTACTTCGCATATTCTCAAAACTGGCTCGTTACTTGAGCACGGCGCACCTCTCTCTTGCTCACTCGCGGGCCCGCTGCCTCGGGAGATGTGCAGGTCCGGCGGCGTGTTTGCCGCCGGACCGGATCATCAGGCTGTACCAGTAATGATCCCTCCCTAGGTTCACCTTCAGAAACCTTGTTACGAGTTTCACTTTTAAGACGATTAGACCTGACTCTCTAGAGATTGTCTTCTCGGCGCTCCGCCAGGGCCATGACCAACTCTGGCAGGGCTGATCTGAGCACCTCACCAAACCATCCAATGGGTAGTAGAGATGTGTGTACAGAGGGGAGGGCTTAATCAATGCGAGCACATTCCCCATCCATTTATTCCCTTTAGAATTATCCAGGTGCTCATGCAGGAGCTCGGTTCAGTTCAGTCTTTATTATTCGGTCTGACATTTGGCAGCAAAACTAGACTGTGTCCAGTGATTTTTTTCTTCTTTGTACTAGCACAGTGCATGCTAACAAAAGAGAAACTATCTTGTTTTGTGTGCCTAGATCTTGTTTTCCTTTGCTGAGTTATCATAAGGGGCATTGTGTATCATTCTTGCTACTGATGAAAGGTCCATGTTTAGTGATATTTACAGATTTTTTTAGTGGTTATACTTTGGTCTATTAGTGTTCTTAGGTAGACGCCAGAGGCACTTGTTTATTCTGTTGTGTTGATTCTTTGTTGTCTCTAGAAGTTCAGATGCACTAGTCCAATACTATTTGAACCTCAGCATCTGAGGTTCCAAATTGTAAAATTAAACATTATATGTATATTGTTGTTTTAATTTTTCAGTCAGTTGAAATAAATCCTGAAGAGAACAATTTTGGGTTGTTTTGTGTCTGTATAGGCCTACTATAAAAGCACTTTTACTTTTGGTACTTAAGTACATATTAACACCAGATACTATTGATACTTAAGTACAATTAATATGAGCTACTTTAAAGGGGAAATATTATGAAAATTCCACTTTGTAGTGCTTCTACACGTTAATTTGGGTATCTGGCATGTCTACCGACCCAAAAACTCTGGAAGAAAACATCTCCCGCGATTTGTTATGGTTCCTCTAAGTCAGAGATGTCATGCTTGAGTGACTGAGAATGCGCTTCGTTATCATTCTCTCGTCACAAGTGAAACGGGAGTCTCTCTTACATGGCCTTGGCTCATTAGCTTTTAAAGGAATAGGCACTCAAAACAGGTAAATCTGAGGAGGGCTGTTTTAGACAGGGTAAAAAGGTGCTGATTTAAATGATCCTTGTGGTATTTTGACCAAAATATGTTACAGACATTTCATTAAGACCACAAGGAACCATATCAACTTGTGATAAAATGGGCATAATATGTCCCATTTAAGATTTTACTCTAGTCATTTTCTGACGGGTGACTTTTACTTTTACCGGAGTCACTTTCAGGTAAGATATCTGTACTTTTAGTCAAGTATGGCTTTCAAGTACTTTATACACCACTGTCAGCTCACAGGACGAAGACTGCATATATCACTCAGCAAAAGTCGACTCACCTTTGGTTGTGCTTAAAGGCATCATGTGGTGGAGGAGAGACGGTCAAAGCTGACTTTGAAACACAGAAGCTGTAAGTGGTTTTATCAGCGTACAGATCACAGTACATCTCTACTTATGTGTTTGTTGCGTTATTCCTCCTCCCCTTTTTTTTCCTGCACCAAAGCATTTTCTGGGGAAACGAAACCAGAACTTATAAAAAAGCTTTTGATAAAATCATTGACCAATTGGCTTAGCTGGAGAAGTGGCAAGTGGTCTGTTCTAATCTCAGTTTTAACACACACACACACACACACACACACACACACACACACACACACACACACACACACACACACACACACACACACACACACACACACACACACACACACACACAGCCTGAAACACAACACGTCCAATCATCGTCCAAAAAAATGAAAACTCCCTTTTAATTTTTAACTGTTGTAGAGCTGAGACTTTCAGGAAGTCGGTAAAGAAGCTCTACCTGTTTGACTGCTCAGCCTGCATTGCAACAATCAAAGACACATTATTTTACTTTCAACTCTCTGCTGAGAGACACAGACTTGTCAGGGAGATAATTCCCAGCATGCCTTCTTCTGCAATGTGCAAACTCCAAGTGCTTCAAACAATATGGAAATGGTGGCAGTTACTCTATCACCATCTAGTGGTTGGTTAATGAACAGCTTAACAAACCTGGACGTTGTCAAAATCATAGACTGTAAATAAAGATGGACGGCAGGAAGGCTCCCCAAAAGTGAAGCCAACGTGTCATGATCGTCCCCTGGTAGCTGGCTGCAGCACAGATCATAAATCCCTCCCCAATTTTAGTCGAGACATGGGACATGGATGGAAATAATTATTTCTCAAAGATGGTTATTGTATGTAGTTCTTATCAAAGTGATGTTTATTTATCTGTAAAATGTTCAAGTAAATTTGGTTTTAATTGATGTTGTTGAGTTGTGTTGCACTATTGCTACAGCTACCGTTGCATCCGGAGGAAAGAATAAATGATGGCGTTATCTTTAGCCGTCGTTGGCGTATTTATTAGCAGGCTGCTGACACATCAGTCTCACGGTCAGAGCTACTTTTAACTGACGCACTAACATATAGCAAGTTGGCTCTTATAGCCTGTACCTTGGCGCCATCTTGTGGCGTAACCATATATACATATTACAATACAGCATTACATCTGAGTACATAATGAATATATCTCAACACCCCCACTTGAACTCAGGTTGCTATACTTCAAGCAAAAGAAACACAGTAAAACAGAATGAATGTGAACCTCTGTCATACACATATCAATCTCCAAAAAGAGCATTTGCAAACTTCTTCAGTTTCAACTTATTTACAGGTTTGGTCATTACATCAGCAACCATGTCATCAGTAGAACAATACATCAAAATCACCCTTCCCTCAATCACAGTTGACCTGATAAAGTGGTACTTTATGTCAAAGTGTTTACACCTCTGTCTGTGTACAGGGTTTTTGGCAAGAGCTATTGTCCCCTGATTGTCCTCATGTACAATAGTTTGTGTGTAATTGTAGTTATCTATACCCCCTAGTAACTGCTCCAGGTATAGACACTCCTGTATAGTGGAAGCCAGTGCCATGTATTCTGCCTCGCAGGTTGATAGCGCAACTGTGGGTTGTTTTCTAGTCTTCCACGAGACTAGAGAGCTGTTCTGACTATGACTGACACAGTATCCTGTGGTACTGCGTCTGTCACTGGTATCAGCCGCCCAGTCAGCATCACTGTAGGCTTGTATACCTAGCTCCTCACTGTCGTTTCTCTTAAAGCTTAACCCTTTCTCTGCAGTGCCTTTGAGATACCTTAAAACATGCTTCACAGTGACCCACTGCTCCTCTGTAGGCTCAGCAAAGTACTGTGATAATCTGCTCACCACAAAACTTAAATCCGGTCTGCTACAAGTAGTCAAGTATATAAGACTACCAACAGCCTCCCTGTACATCCTGACATCTTCCATCTTCACTGCATCTTCAGTATACTCTAGCTTCTGCTCACAGGGTGTTTCTCTGGTCCTACAATCTTGCATATTAAAACGCTGTAGTATCTTATTAGTGTATCTTTCCTGTGACATCTTTACACATCCATCTGATTGACTGAAATCAATACCCAGAAAATGTTTGAGTTTTCCTAAATCTTTCATCTTAAACTTTTCTGCGAGCATCTCTTTCACCTTTTTCAGTCTCTCTTCATTGCTTGCTGCAATGATCAAGTCATCGACCCAGGTGATTATGATCACCTTCCCTTCATTTGACTCTTTGGCATAAACACAGTGGACGGCTGGGTTTTGTGTGAATCCATCCTCAGTTAGGCAATTGTGCAAAATCCTATTCCAATTTCGGCCGGACTGTTTAAGACCGTAAAGGGATTTCTCTAGCTTATAAACTATACCCTCTTTTTCTTCATAACCCTCTGGTGGATTGATGTAGATCTCATAATCTATGGGCGCGTGCAAGTACGCAGTTTTCACGTCCATTTGGTGGAGGAGTAAATTCTCCTGTGCAGCTTTTTGTAGCACCACTCTTATACTCGTCATGTCTGCCGTGGGTGAAAACGTCTCCCCATAGTCTACTCCCATTCTTTGGCTGTAACCCTTGGCCACAAACCTTGCTTTGTATTTGTCTCTCCCATCTACATCAGTCTTGATGGCGTAAACCCATCTACCCCCCACTGTTTCCTTGCCTATTGGCAGTGCTGTCGGGGTAAAGGTCTTGTTCTCGTCTAAGGATTGGATTTCCTCATCCATGGCTTTTGCCCATTCTTTTGAGTTATCTGACTCCATTGCCTCCCCAAATGTCTGTGGAATGCCACACACCGCTCTACAGCAGTAGTCTACTGTGATATGAACCGCATCACTAACACAGTTTTCAGTTATGAAGTCATTTAAGTGACTCGGCGTCCTTCTTTCTCTAGTTGGATACCTTCTACTCTCTGGTTCACCACTTGTCACACTTGACTCTGGAGCATTTTCTGTACTCCTACTGACCTCCTGCGTGGTTCCACTAGTCCTGGGTCTCACAGTGTCATCATAGCTATCACTTGGATCTGGCTCACCTGTCTGTGTTTGTTTTTCCACAGCTGACTTGCTCACAAACTTTACTAGTCTGTGTTTTTGTACTTTGTTTGTATCTGGATGATACACCAAATACGCTGGGCTGTTCTTGTCGTGACCTACAAAATGCCCCTGATCACATCTGGAATCAAGCTTCCCTTTGCTCTGTTTGTACGTGTAACATACAGACCCAAACTTTTGCATTTTGGATACATTGGGCTTTTTGTCTGTTAGCAGCTCATAAGGAGTCTGCCCTGTACGTCTGTTAAAACATCTGTTCCGTACCATTGCTGCTGTTTGTACAGCGTAGGGCCATAGCTGCTTTGGTAGTGCACTTTCAACTATCATGCACCTACCCATCTCAAAAAGAGTACGCCAACCCCTCTCTGCTGTTCCGTTCTGGTGTGGGGAATAAGGAGCTGACGTTTCATGTCTGATCTTATTCTTCATCAACAGTGCTTGGAAATCACTACATGTAAACTCTGTTCCATTGTCGGATCTGATGCACCTCACCTTCCCATAAGGGGATATATCTGCTAGGAACTTTGCTGTAGCCTGTACTGTGTCACTTTTCTTCTTTAGAAAATAAACAAATACTGCACTTGAGTAGTCATCAGTAAATGATTGCACATATTTGTAACCATCTCTCGACTCAGTGGCTACGGGACCTGCAAGATCTGTGTGTACCATCTGTAAGGGAGCCTTTGCTCTGGTATCAGGGTCCCTATTTCTGGTTTGAGCAAACTTTCCCTGAATACACACCTCACACTCTTGTTCCGGCCTACTCATTTTGCCTTTGATCTGCATACCTACAACAACATTTTGCAACTTAAGAACATCGTCATAGTTACAGTGGCCTAATATTTCATGCCATGTCTGTATGTCGTGACAGGCATTACATTTATCATTAGATTCAGATTCAGTATGTAAATAATACAGCTTTCCATACACATGAATGTTAAATCTGGTACCTCCTCTGGTTATAAGGACATCTTTATCTTCTTTGAAGACAACCGTAGCTCCACTCGTAGTAGCTGCCTTCACCGAGAAGATGCTCTGGGGATATGACGGCACGAACAAAGCGTCTCTCAGTGTCGCCTTTCGTCGCTGTCCCGTGCTGTCGATGAGGGAAACCTCAGCATTCCCCCTCCGCTGAGCTATCCCGCTGCACCGGGTGCCGTCTGCCAGCTCGACAATGTGCGTTTCTGGCCTGAACGCGCTGTCGAAACTCTTGAAAACTGTTATGTCAGTGATGACATGAGAGGTAGCTCCAGTGTCCACCATCAGACCTCTATCCTGGATGCTGCGTGCCGGCTGCTGCTGGGTTCTGGTTCCTCCGTCTCTCACGGTGAACGCGTAGTCCTCGTCGGCATCTTCTGAGACTTTACTCACACCATCTTGTTTGTCCTTACGCCTGCACGTTGCATCTTTGTGGGTGTCACTTCTGCAAAAACTACACCATGTCTTCTGTCGACACGCTCTCGCTCTGTGGCCTTTGATGCCACACTTGAAACATAACATTTCTGTGTCTTCTTTGATCCAGCCGCGGGCGACTGTTTCGGCTGGACGCCTTCCTCTTTTCCCTTGAGTCTTCATCACGCTGTCGCTCGACTCAGCTGCGTTCATCTTCTCTGTTTCTTCAAAACTTCGTAGTTTAGTCTTGAATTCTGCAAACGTGATGTTATCGTCCGTGTGGGCCACATGTATTGCAAATGGCTTAAAACTCTCAGGCAGTCCTTTTAAAACCATAGCCACTAGCAGTCCGTCTCCTAACGTTTCACCCGCGTTCCTCAGCGCTGTGATGGCGGTTTCTGCTCTGATGATATAGTCCATTATGCTTTCATGGTTTGCCTTCTGAAGCAATGTTAACGTGGTGTACAAGTTGATTATACGGGGCTTTCCCCTCCCTGCATAATACTCTCTCAATATTTTCAGAGCTTTTCTTCCTTCATTAGGTGCATCCCTCATAACTAGTGAGAGGCTTTTATCATCCAACAGTAAAATTAGCTCTGCATATGCATCAGCATTTTTACCTGCATCTGCTGCTATGTCTCGTTCTGACGTCGGTTCTCTCAGAACAGTGTCCTTTAGTCCATTCAAATGGAGATATCCCAGCATTTTGGTTTCCCAAATCTCATATTTGGTCTCATCTCCGTCGAATGTCGGTCGAGGCAACCTGCTCGTCCCTCGGTGTTCCATCATGCAAGCTTGCTCTTCTCCGTAGCTAGCTGCCCGTTAGCACGCGGTTCGTTGCGACTTTCTAACTGTTAAACTTTTCTTTGAACGACTCCTGGGCCCATAACCTGTTGAGTTGTGTTGCACTATTGCTACAGCTACCGTTGCATCCGGAGGAAAGAATAAATGATGGCGTTATCTTTAGCCGTCGTTGGCGTATTTATTAGCAGGCTGCTGACTAGGGGTGCAACGATTAGTCGACGTCGTCGACAAAAATCGATGACCAAAATAGTCGCCGACGAATTTACCCGTCGATGATTCGTTGGTGACGTCATAGCGCGTGTTTCTCGTGCCGCGCAGCGGAACTAAACGTTGTTTTACCGGAGGTGCTGATGGAAGTAGCTGAGGAGTGAGCCATCTCGCTCCCTTCCTATCTCTGAAAGTCGCGCATGTGCAATAGCGACGAAACATGGACCAATGTCGGCGTCCGCTGCCGCGCGCAGTCGTGCACCAGTAAGTAAAAAGTTCGGGAGAACTTCACTCTTAACATGGCCCGAGAAAAACTACCTTCAGTATCTGTACAGCGGACCTGCTCTCGAGGGCAGCAGGACACGCGCATGTGAGGAGGAGGCGAGTCCGCATCGTAACGGAGACGATGCGGACTCGCCTCTGTCAGATGTTATATATACACGTATATACCTGCGCGCAGGATTCTAGAATCCATTACAAAAATATGGTTTAAACTTTTTTTTAACGAGTTTAAAAGCGAAATATTATCCTATTCCCTGACAAACGTCTTGTTTTAATCAACATGATTTAGTCTGAAGAAGACTGTAGTTTCGTTTGTTTATGTTTTTATTAATGTTATTTTCCCTGTCCTTTTTTGTTAACACGAAAAATGGATACTTGATTTTTAATTTATTTTTAGTACCAGCACTTGGCCTGTTCTTGGTTCACAGTAAAAAGGGAAACTTAAATTTAAATAAAACATTTTTATTAGCACTTTGCCTGTCCTTGGTTTTAAATGGACAAAAACTTGATTTTTCTTTGCTTTTGTGTCAACAGTACCCTTATATGCAGCAAAGTTTATTAAAAGACATTTTTTATAATGAAGTATCTATCTTTATTGTCTTTATTTTCAGTCATCACATGCCTTGAACAACCTCAAGCTAAATTTAAAAGCTGCTTGCTAAATAATAGCTATTGAGAATTTGTGTCATTCATAATCCGATTAGTCGATTAATCGTTTCAATAATCGGTGACTAATCGACTATCAGAATAGTCATTGGTTGCAGCCCTACTGCTGACACATCAGTCTCACGGTCAGAGCTACTTTTAACTGACGCACTAACATATAGCAAGTTGGCTCTTATAGCCTGTACCTTGGCGCCATCTTGTGGCGTAACCATATATACATATTACAATACAGCATTACATCTGAGTACATAATGAATATATCTCAACAGATGTTATGAAAATGAGGGGAATTGATTGACAGCTGAGTCCGGAGACTGAGATAAGTCACTACATCCCCTCATCACTACTGCACAAGATGGCAGCGTTCCTATATCGGATATATGGCTTCATTTCTTCATGGTGGGATGAATTGGATACGCAGCGTCAATCTCTATAAACACTCTATGGTCAAAATAGTCAGTATAGTAAATATCTATATGCTTCTAATCAACTTTGTCCTTCTGCTTTTCATCCTTTGCCTCAGTCTGGCAAATTCAACACCAACAAATGACAACATGGTTGCAATCAACAATGTCTGAAACAAAGTGTCCTTGTGCTGTCATTTTTGGCATAACTATCTATGTGCGCGTGTGTGTGTGTGTGTATATGTATTTAGAATGCAGTATTACTGAGTGCTGGCCTCCCACACCCCTGTGTATGACATCCAGAGAGACAAGCTGCCCAGTCATAACAGAAGAAAGCCACCAACTTAGTCGCATCACACAACTGTACCACCAAGAAACACACAAAGGATCAGCGACACTCCGACAATCAGTGGACGTCTGGTTGAAAAGTAAGTTTCCTCGAGTTTTGTTGGAAATTTTGAATTTATTGGTAAATATCTTTAATGAAAACCATCACACGTGGACAAGGTTTAACGCTGATATTTATTCATATATCTTACTGTTGAATTGCACAATTATATGTGAATTATTACCTATGCTGTCTTATCATAAAAATGTTAAGTTTTGTAAATGAATAAGCTGAAAACAATGCCATTATTACATATTTATGTGTTTAACAGGGAAGGATACTGAGGAGAAGAAGAGAATCAATCTCAAAACCCTACATTCTCTGAACATCTCACTGAATAATTGACCTGATGTTTCTTTACTTTATTCAATAAACTCTCAGGAAATTCCTCGGACGAGACAAAAGACAAGACAAGCATCTGGATTATCTTCTGGAGTGTCTTCACTGATCATGGCATCAACAGGTCTCCAGCTGCTAGGCCTGGTTTTGACCATACTGGGTTGGGTGTTTGGGGCGTTGGTGTGCGCCGCTCCACTGTGGCGTGTGTCTGCCTTCGTGGGCGGAGAGCTGGTGATCGCCCAGGTGGTGTGGGAGGGACTGTGGATGAACTGCCTGTCTCAGACCACGGGCCAAATCCAGTGTAAGACCTATGACTCCACCCTGGCCCTGCCCTCATCCGGCCAGGCTGCCCGGGGCCTCACCGTCCTCTCCCTGCTCCTCTGCCTTCTGGCCTTCATGCTTGGGGTCGCAGGGGCCAAGTGCACTCACTGCATGGGCGATGCTAACCAGGCCTCCAAGGCTCGGCTGGCCAGGTTAGCAGGGGTGCTCTTCCTTGTGGCTGGCCTTGCCTTCTTGATACCCATCTGTTGGACGGCCTACGCCATCATCAGGGACTTCTATGACCCAAACGTTGCAGCTCCCCTAAAGAGAGAGCTGGGACCGGCGTTGTACCTCGGCTGGGGGGCCAGTCTGCTGCTCCTGGTGGGGGGCTCGCTGCTGCACGTTGGGTCTTCTCCACCAGGAGGAAGGGTGCTGCCTGTTTTTGGAGGAGCGACAAAGGACAACCCACATACTGGGGCAGCAGGAGAGGGGAAGCAACCGGAAAAATCGTTTGTATGAGATCATTTATTGGACATGCGAGTTATGATCAAACTCAGAGGTCACGTCCTCGTCAAGCAATCTTCTGGAAACTGCAACAACACAACAAACAAGGGGATTATGAGCCTGTAATGTGTTTTGTATGTGTTATCTGATCCAGCTGAGTGTGTTTCAGTTATAATGTGTATTTCATTACACTTTTCACATGATTAACTTCATAGCAACAGGTTTGTAATAGAATAAACATTCATTAAAGGCTTTGTGTCAGTGTGGGAGTAGAAGTGAATTGTGGGAAGATTGTAGATATTTAGATAATTACTAATGTGTGTGACTTACATTTCTCAAATTCCACTCTGCCCCTGCTTGTGTTTGTGTGTGTGTGTGTGTGTGTGTGTGTGTGTGCGTGTGCGTGTGTGTGTGTGTGTGTGTGTGTGTGTGTGTGTGTGTGTGTGTGTGTGTGTGTGTGTGTGTGTGTGTGTGTGTGTGTGTGTGTGTGTGTTTGGGCGGTCTGTGTACAGAAGACCAGTGTACATAGCACATCTGTGTGTGCTGGTGTTTTCTCTGAATATAAGTGGGCAGTTTGAGTGTTGCCTGTTTATTTACTTGTTCTGCACTTTTTACTATTTCCAGGCAAATTTACTCTTATATTTCAACCCTTTCTTATTGGTTTATTATTTTATTATTGTTTACATTTTTTGTTTTTTTGTGGTTTTCTGTGCCCTGTTTGATATGAGTTTAAACACTCCTACAGCCTAACTTTTACCCCTTTAAATAAATGATTCATATATTTAGGATATATACTGTATAGAGATATGCTGTGTATTTTTATCCATCACAATTTGCACTAGTACTCATTTCGTTAATTTAGAAAGAAAGACAGAGTTTTAATTTACTTTTTACTATTATTATAATATGATGTTTATTCTTTTAATAATATTTACTACGTGTGATTTTGCTTTTTTCCATTTGTTTTTTTGTCAGTAATGTTTCTACTCAATAAATATATGTTTGTTTTCTCGTACAACTGGTTTTCTTGAAAGTGAATCTCTTATGCTAAAATCGACAGTATATACATTCAGAAATTATCATCCCTGCAGATGAACATTACATCCCAAGTGATGTTTTGAAGGACTGTGAAACACTGGAGAATTCCTATCTTTCTGATCATATTAATTTTCAATATTTACAACAGATGTCAAACTAGTTCTGTAGCTGTTTATTTATTTGAAAACAGAAATGGATTGGTTGGAAAAGTACATACACAAGTCTATGTTTCTCAGACTAAATCACACATGAGAAATGATGGTAGTCTAATACACTCATACAACCTATCACGTGATAATATCAGTTACCAGCAATACATATCATAGTAAATATCATAACAAATATATACAAAAACAGTGTCCAAGTGTTAATAAACCTATAGGCTACAAAGTGTGGTTGCAACAAAATAACATGTTACTGTTACAGAGGAATGAGAGAAAACACTCACATCATAAAAAGCCACTTGACAACTAGAAATGTATTTCAGTGGACATATCCTAGAGTCTGATGCAAAACCAAACACAAAGTGGTTTGGAATCAGACCAGAGGATATGTGAAATACATTTCTAGTTGTGACAGCAGACAAATTACACTGGGGGGCAGTAGACACTACAGGACTCCGTAATGTGCTCTCTCTAATGTAAAGATGTGTCAAATGCAGAGCACGTACCTTTGCCGAGGCCCAACAGTCCACTAAAATTCAGTGAAGCAGCACCAAATTGCACAAACTCATAGATATCAATAATTAAAACTATTCCCTCATAAATTGATGAAAACGGCAAAAACACCAGGCTGCAATGTTAACGAAAGTGAAAGTAAAATAAAAACAGGATCTTCCCTTCTGTTCAAATCCACTTCAAAATTGAACAGGTTCTTTGTTGGACCCATCCTTCTGCTAAGTTCCGTGTAAATCCGTGCAGTAGTTTTTGTGTTATCCTGCTGACAAACATACCCCTGTGGTTTGAGGTATTCATGTATGTAAATAAAAGGGTGGACAAGATCATGTAAATACTTGGCAATAAAGCTAACAGCTTTTGTCAACTCCTTTGCATATGATGTTACGGCTGTGGTTAAATGTTTTTGCTTGAAGGTGTCAGTGAGATTTTTCCTCTGCACTTTAGACATGTCTGATCTGTCCCCCTCAGAGGCCTGTGAGTTGCCTCATGATACAGGTCAGCTTGTTTAGTTGACTACCCAGCTCTATTGTAGCTGTTCC
This sequence comes from Limanda limanda, assembly GCF_963576545.1. Lineage (NCBI taxonomy): Eukaryota > Metazoa > Chordata > Actinopteri > Pleuronectiformes > Pleuronectidae > Limanda > Limanda limanda. Next base: position 22,753,371 of record NC_083637.1, on the reverse strand, counting down.
ACCAAAGGAGCATGTTTCTATCTGTGAATAAGACACATGTAAAACTGCCTCTACGTGACACCACAAGTCCATGAGTCTGGGTGAATAGATAATATTTTGCTCACGTGTTGGAAATGAAAAACCTGCATAACTGGTCTGACATTAAAAACTCTATAAGAGACAGACATTATTACAGAAACTGATATTGGTGTCTCCATGCAGTCTTGTCAGACAGATTAAGTCGTCCTGACGGGCGGTGAAAAGAAGACCTGAGGCTCTCTGGACTGTGCCAAACATTCCTCTGTGTTAGACAGGAACTCGCAATGTTGCTGCTTGAGGCCTTAGACAAATTGATGAGAAAACAATGAAATCAAGATACAACAGGATAAAAGTGACTTCACTTGGCAGAATATGTGATTTAACTTTAAAAACACGCCATTCCTCCCACATTAGATAGTATGTGATGCAATATATTCAATATATATGGTGAATCAAAATAATCAAGTGAAAATCCACACTCTACACACTATTCTGTCTGGTTTACATGAAACTGAGTCTTAACAGTTCAGACTAATATGTGTTCTGTTAGCAAACTCCTCTAATGAACTGTAACACCCACTCCTCCCAGGGGGTTAAGACGCTGTCCATGTACTGGGCCACCTGTACTTACATGAAATGTAACAGTAATGATTGTGTCTGTTTTGCAGATCTCATTTATGTGCTGGGGTTTCAACTTCACTCACCCCCACTGATGACAACTCACAAATAAAATTTCCTTCAAATTATTATTTTTTTTTATAGTATGTTTATTGAGCAACGGTGATACAAAATGAGGACATTAAAGAGATACTGTACAATGCTCACTTTTTTCTAAATTTTACAATTTACAGTGACCCCCTCCCACACACCCACCCACACATCCTTCCCCTGTAGAGGTCCCAACCCTGCCTGTCTGTAGGTGAAGGGAAAAGAAAAAAGAGAAAAGAGAAAAAGAGAAAAAGAGAAAAAGAGAAAAAGAGAAAAAGCAACAAAGCTAAGGGAGCTTCAAATGATTTTGACGTAGTTGTCAGCAAATAGTGGCCCATGGGCTAAATGGGGCCCTCCAACAAAGATTTTTGGCACCTGAAAGAAAGCGAAATTGATCAGTTTTATATGGTTTGCCTAATTCGTTCGCAAATACATGCAATGTCTTGTACCTCAAACACAAATAGTCATCAAAGCATGATAGATGTAAGATATAAATGAAACATGTTTACTAAGTGTGGATATTCCTGGAATCTTAAGCCTCTTAGAGCAACACTACACACATGGTGATTGTGATAATATCCTGCAGTCACACAAGCTGCTTTCAGACATTCTCTGAACTCCCGAGAACCTCCGGACTTACTCCAGAGTTACTCCGGCCAGTCCACTGGTAACATATCAGCAGAAAGTCCGAAGGAGCCAATGTGAGAATAAAGCAGAAGATCCTCTGCAGGACTCGCTATTGTTGGGATTTCAAATTTTTAACTATAGTCTGTGTCTGACGGAACTCTTAAGCAATAAAGATAGAAGTAATTTTAGTTAGACATTATGCTTTATACAAATGATTTTAATAACCTTTTCCTCTCCTAAAGGTTTAATCTACAAATTAGAATGTATGTACGTCACTTTGCTGTTGCCTTGATTGGTTTAGTCGTTTGAATGTCTGTACAAACAGAACGTACAGCCGATATAGCGAAATAATCATCTTTTCATTCTCAGAATGAGAAGTCAGGAATGTTTTGATACAGCAGGAAACATAATATTCTTTGCTTCGCTGTTCAACAATTTTGCCCCATATTGTATCTGTGGGTGAAGGACGTTCTTGTAGGAAAACTCGTTGCCTTAGCAACTATTGCATTGGGGGATGTCTCCCTGTTCTACTTCCGTATCCAAATGCCAGGAGGATGGACTACGCGTGCGCACTTCCGAGGAGGGAGGAACGAAGATCTACTGTATAAAATAGACAGACACCAGATGTTCGAGGCGCTCTGATACACTTCATGTACTGGCACCCATTGTCTTTTGCCGTAACCTGTTCATTGCTTTCCTAAATAAATTCTTAAATTGAGCAAAACTGAGTTTGGCTCTTACTTCTCTTAAAGGATAAAGAACACGTTGTTGTTTTTCTCAACACTATGAGTAAGTGGTTGTGATATTTCTGCTTTTCAAATTTTATTTTAAAAGAAAACAAATATCTCAGGATGAAAAAGTGGTGCCATACATGTCAAAGACACCAATGAAGATGCCAATAGTTTTTGGTGATTAGAGCGAATGCCTGTGTCAATGTGCTGTAAGCGACTTACGCATTATTGTAAGTCGCTTTGGATAAAAGCGTCAGCTAAATTGAATGTAAAACACAAAAAGTCTGATCTCCGCAGCAGACTTATTGTTACTTCCTGCCTCTTCCTGTTGCACCCGAACGCTCGGGATATGTCTGTGCTGTTGTGAGCACGTCTCAGCGGACATTAATTATTGTTCATGTGTGAAGGGGCAGACTCAATCCCCATTTCTGCAGACATCCTCCGGAGGTCATGTCTAAAAACGATCAGAAAGTCTGGGGATTCTCCTGAGTTCAGTGCATGTGCATGAAGGCAGCATTGGTCACCTCGAAACATCTCTACCGCTGCTTGTGGGTCATTGTAATGCTTCATATATGATCTCACCTCCCTGTCACATCGTAATGGAACAAGTTTGTCACAGAACCTTCTCCCTCAACATGTGTCTGTGTGTTTTGGCATGGGGACGTTTCTGCGCGCTGGGGAATGTGGAGCGATCTCCTCTTAAAGAGACAGGAGCCCCGTCCGTCGCTCTGCAGCGGGGAGGAGGGGGCGTGTGGCTTTAAGAATCCGCCTGACAGTGGTGCGAGTGGGGCGGCGAGTTCGTGCAGCGTCCCCGTCCCCCACCCACCCCCCCCCCCCCACACGTACACAACCTTTGAATTGTATGGCCCGGGGGGGGGGGTCGAGTAGGCAGCTCCGACGTCCACGGTGGCAATTGGCTGCTCTCCTCCTCTCTTGTGTCTTCAGCTGGCTCCACCACGGCAAACAGCGCACACACACACACACACACACTTGACGTGCAGACAGACGCGCGCATGGTGTGGCGTGTGCGCGCGCGATGCCCATGCAGCTCAGAGTCCTCGGGAGCGCGGTCGCACTCTCCTCCCGTCGCTCGCGTGTGGGGATCGAACCCGCGGCGGACCACTGACAGCTGCCCCCCCATCGCGCTCCTGCACAGGCCGGGCAGCGCGGGCACGGAGCCGAGCAGAGAGGCGCGTCGAGCCGGGTGCTGAGAGGGAGGAAGTCGGCTGGAGGACGCGAGCACGAGCACGATGACGGAGAAGCGCATGTCGAGGTGGTACTTCGGGGGGCTGGCGTCGTGCGGGGCCGCCTGCTGCACGCACCCCCTGGATCTGATCAAGGTGAGGGGGGGGGGTCCTCTGGGGGGTGGAGGAGCGCAGGCCTGGACACCAGCCTGCAGCTGTTTGCAGCTGTGGTCACATGAGGACAGACTCGTGGAGCTTCTAATGTTACTGCATGGTTTTTAAATATCATTATGTGTCGCCTTGAGATTCCCTGAGCCTGTGGGGGGGGGGGGGGGGGGGGCGTTAAAGGCTGCAGTTCAACACTCAGGTTAACCAGTGACGAGCTGGTTAGTCCGGCTGACTCACTCTGTTAATAACTGTGGGAGATAATAGAAAGTCCCTGTTGAATGTAATGTTTGATCACAGGCACATGTCCCAGTGTGGATTACATTCAGTAGGAATGGTTTGACTGTTAGACCACCACAACTGAGGGATACTTAGTACCCCCCAGTTGCAGCCTGTCATCGCCTGGCAGCAGGTGTGTGTGTGTGTGTGTGTGTGTGTGAAATGTGGTTAGGTTAAGGTGAGAGCTGGGTTATGAATTGGTCGTTGTTAAGGCAACCGTCCACAATGAATGGGAGTATATTTAATGTCCAATAAGGTATTTGAAAGCTGTGTGTGTGTGTGTGTGTTTTCTTGTCCTACCCTGTTTATATTTTAATGTTTACGATGTCAGTTGTAATGGAGTATTGTCACATGCAAAGCCTTCGTGGACCTCAGGAAGAATAGGTGCATCAATGGCGTAGATAATTCTAATAAATGACACAGTTTTTTGATCAACTATCAACGTAGGGCTGTACCTTAGTAGCTTGTTTAGAAGTCTGAAGGTTAAGCCTTGGTTTTGGTTTTGTTTTGAATAAGGTTGAGTTGAGGCCAAGGTTTGGGGGTAGGCATTGATATGTGATGGGGAATGCATTAAGACAAGTGGCCTCACAAAGATATAAATACAAATGTGTGTGAGGTCTAAACCAGTACCTTTCTACTTGATGCCAAAATCCTCACTCACTTTAGCTTGTACCTCTCTTATGGCTGCTCTGAAGGCAGCAGCAGCACACGACCCTGATAACACTGAACTGGTCCTCAGGAAGTCATGTGCTGTGTAATTACGCAGGCACAGTCAGTAATCAGCACTTTTCTCTAAGAATGTCTGCTGGACTGCTCCTCGTCTGCTGTAACTTGCTTGTTAGCTGCTGATGCCATTTAAAATCGTAGTAACGAAAGGCTGAAGCATCACAATTTGAGTGTGGTTGTGTAGTTGCTTCAGGGTTTATAACGTCTTTAATTACTGAAGTATGAGCAGCTTTCTCTAAGACAGGCCCACCACATGCTGATCAGACCTGGGTGTCATCTTGGGGCCCAGTTGGGGTCTTACCTCCTGATCCAGAGCCACTGGCCGCAGCGTTCTACAGTCCCTGATGTTTCTTTTATGGTCTGGTGCAGTGCTTATATGTTGAGTCCTTGGTCAACTTGATGGTTGATGTTTCTATAAAACCCCTGCAGCTAACCTCCTCACGTGTCAACTGTCTTTTGACTGCGGTTTATTTTGTATGCATTAAAATAAAAGGATTGTAGTAACATGTCCTTCAGGATGGTCAGGATGAATGAAACGTAGCTCTTCATGCGTCATTGCTGAAAAAACTTGTTCTAAAAAAATTCAATGTAGGTGTAATCCTTACAAATTAAATAGGGCATCCCACTGTAGGTGCTCGAACAAAAAAAGTGCAGCTGGAAGCATGCAGCTGAAGCTGCTTCTTCACATTCAGGCCAGCTGTGTGCCGAGCCAGCTAAGAACCTCAAACCTATTTCAGAATCAGCCCATTGCCTCAGAGAGTTCACATTGTTGTATACTATGTATGATAAGCCTGTGGCCCTCCAACAATGTTATACAATTGAAATGGCCTTGATAAGAAACAGTTCCCCACCCCTGGTGCAGATGATAAACAGTTGGACTGTAACACATTCTCTGTTTTGTTGACTCTACTCCAGTTGATAAGATTTTAATTTAACTAAAAAGACAACGACACGTCTACAAATTCCAACTCAACATCACCACAGCTCAGAGTCCTTGTTTCTCTTTACATTGACTATGTAAGCTATTTCATCATTTTTGCCAGGTCCTCTACAATCAATGAAGGCTGCCCAATGAAGACAGTCAAATCTTTATGGATGTTTTAATGGCCACCGACATGGTTCGGATTTATCATGGTGCGGCTCATGGTCACAGAGAGAGGGAGTGTGAGGGAGAGAGGCAGAGTGAGACAAAGAGCAGTGTCTTTATTGGCTTTTCTGCCTCTATTTATTTTGACAGTTGCATGAGGGGACAGAGGGGATAACATGCCGCAAACAGGACGTGGGCTGTGATAAATGATAAGTTCCGTTGTGCTGTACAGAGCCAGCTGAACAAAACTTGTGTTTACTTGTATCTGCTCATGTTGTTCAACACCATTCAAACGTAAGTAGCTAAAGTAACAGTCAAGTGAGAAGTGTTACTGGTGTTTGATGTAGGCCACATCATATTTGGTCCAAAATCAATATTACGGCATAGGGGTACCTTTAGCTGGAGAGGTTGTTAATTAAAAGAAATATATAAAACACACAAAAATTGGCTTTAAAACTACCTTGAGTTTTTCAGTCAGGGGTAGGCTCCCTTTTAACTGTCAGGAGCCATTTCAAATGTGCCTGAGTGATCCAGCACGGAACATGGTGGAAATCCGACAGTTTGTGAATGGACACACTAGGAAAAGTATTAATTGAATTAACTGACATGGGCAAAATGTCCTCATTCATTATCACAGTACACTATAGCACAGTGCCTGTGTTAACTGTTGACACTTTAGTGTTTTGGTAACACTGGTGGTAGATAATTACATGAATTTTGAGGTTGGCTAGGGTTACTTCATTGAAACAAGTCATTTATATTTTCGTCTGCAAGTTTGTGAGCAAACCAATAATTAAAAAGTTGAACTGTAATTCTGAAGCTACTACTCTACTTTGTGCAAAACTCCTACAGGCATTTAGTGAGAGAATTCAGGAGATGAAAAGTAAACAAAAGGAACTGAAGATCTTTTTTAAGCCGTTGAATGTGGAATTAGCTGATGTACCTGAAACCCTGCAACAACTATCATGGAGTTACAAAGCAAAGATGAGCTCATATCTAAGTAAAAGTACTGTTGTACTAAACAGAAGTACTGTTTATCATTGTCATCTTCACTGGCAGAGCGAACTTGCTTTCACATATTAAAACAAAATTCAGAATTGCAACTTCTCCCCATAATGCTTGACTCCTGAAATGTCCTGAGTGAACCAGTGTGGATGCATGTGCACTTGTGCTAAAGTCCTTATCAGAAAATTAATAATTAACAAATATAAAAGATACTGCAAATGCATGCAACAAAATGGTCGAAGTGATGTTCAAGGCAGCAAGCATAGAATGTCTCTTGTGCGTCATTTGAAATGTGTAGAACAACAACCCCATGTAAAGATGTCATGCATGATTAGTCTACTGGTGTAAACTATAAAATTCATCAGTCCTATGGTGCAGGCCCTTTTTTCCCCATCACTGCAACTGTTAAACTGTGGCTTCCCTGCAGAGCTACCATAGAATGAGATTCACATATGAGCAGACACCTCCAAGCCGAGCTACTCCTGATAAGGATCAAACGTTCATGAAGCTTTGTTGAAAACATTCAACCCACATGATGTACTGGGAACGTTTGCTTTGTCCCTGTTGCCGGACGATGAGAAGGATGGTGACTCTGCTCAAACAGCATACAAAGCTTAATGGCTTCATAGTGCTCTAGACTTACGGCGTTACCGTACCTGATACATTTAGAAAGCCAGACTGAGGCGTAATTTGGAGAAGAATATACTTATGTGAAAGTGGTTTTCAGCAGAGACGAAGGGCTGGACTAAACACACATCACTCAGCAAAAAGTGCCCAGTCCCATTTGACTGAGTTTCTCCTTGTTGCCAACGAAGAAATCTATTCCCCCATCAGAGATGCCAATCTCTTGTTGTCCTACACTGATGCAGCAGAGTTGCTTAACAAGATTTTGTAGACCTTGGGCTTTTACATTTTTGTAGACCTCATGTAAAAGCCCAGTTTTTAGGCCAGACTTATCAATACATCTAAGTGTAATATTTCACCACTGTGTGTGTGTGCTTAACTTGCTTGTGGCTCAATAGGACTTTGTCTTACAACATTCTTTTGGTTCCCTTCATGGAATATCATGGTGCATATGAACATCCACTTTCTATTCCTTAAAGAAATTGTATTTTATTTTTGTACCACCCAGTAGTTCTCATAGATCCCAATATCTAAATGGTGCCAGATGCTTTAGTTTGATTTATCAAAACCAGTGACTAAATGGTGAAACCAGGGTGTAGGTGTGGGTCAATCTTGGTGATATAAAACCAATTGTGTTGTGAAATAGAGGAAATCATTAAAAGAATGACGAATTGAATCAAGCAGCCATTAACAGTGGAATAGGGAGAGGGGGGGGGGGGGGGGGCAATGTGTTAACAAGTGCTGAGTGGTCTCCAGATTCAGAGGAGAATAGAGGACAAAGGCCATGTTGTGGAGCAACTGACTTCCCCTGACAAGGATAACGCAAACATGCACACACATACAAATTGTGCTTGTATTGTAACTTACCTACCCGTGATGACTCAGCTTACTCACCACCGATCCCTCTGAGACTGAGCTCTCTCACGTCTGTAAAAATGTTGATTTACTGATTAAGTAATGCAGTTTTGCAGCTATTTAGTGTTGTGATGCACTTAGGAGCGTGTAGATATTTTAACGAGGGCCTCTCAGATTCCCCACAAGCAGGAACAAGTTGTAAAAAAGTTGCTGTGTCAGCCCCGGCAGGGTCACGTGTCTGTCTCTGTCTGCAGACTGGTGTCAGTGTTCTGTCAACTGCAGTGCCTCACTGGCATGACATTCATTCCTTGCATGTGACTTTCTTTCCAGGTACACCTGCAGACACAGCAGGAAGTGAAGAAGAGGATGTTGGGGATGGCCATCCACGTGGTGAAGAATGACGGGGTGCTGGCTCTCTACAATGGCCTCTCTGCCTCCCTCTGCAGACAGGTGTGTATGTGTGTGGATTATCACTCTGTCCTTATGTGTGCCCCCAACATAAACGCCTTCTCTTCTTCTTCTGCCTCCTGCAACACAAACACCAATACCTGTAGAACTTCTACTTCTACTATCACTACAACTACTTACTACCAATACAACTGTTAATACTATTAATACTACTACTTATATAATAATTATAATAATGATAATAAATGGTTATTACAAAGCTACAAGAGCTTTTCATAGTTGAAAGAGGAATCTGATTAAATTCGAAATAAGATTAAAGTGTTATAAACCACTCTGCAATTATTTAAAAACAACAATTAACAAACATATAAGACATCTGGACATGAACCAGTGTCCTACGCAAGGCAGGTTAATTCAAATGTTATACCATATTTCATACAGGGAGCCAGTTCAAGGTGCTTTACATAAAAGAATGAGTCAGTCCCCTTCTGAGAGCACATATAAATTCTGCTGTTGCATTCTCATGAGATTCAACAAGATTATCGTGTTGTTTCTCCCAATAACAAAAAAGTACACGCACAGAGATTACAGATACTGTAGGATACTGAATACATGTAGTCAGTGGCGGCTGGTGACATTTTTTTTGGGGGGGGCGCACTTGGGCGGCGCGGTTTAAATAGCCCACCGCAATGAGAAATAAAAAACTCCGGGGTGCTCCGGGGACCTCCGGTCCGGGACGTCCCCGGGAACGTGCTCCTCCGGGACCGTCTCCGGGACGTCCCCGGGGACGTCCCGGACCGGAGGTCCCCGGAGCACCCCGGGGAGGTGCTCCGGTGCGTGCTCCGGTCCCGGTCCCCGGACCGAGACCGGGACGTCCCCGGACACGTCCCGGTCTCCGGAGCGCCGGAGGGAGGTGCACCCGGGGAGGTGCACGGTGCTCCGGGAGGTGCTCCGGTCGCGTCCCGGTCGTCCCGGACGTCCCGGTCCCCGGGGAGATGCTCCGGTGCTCCGGGAGGTGACCGAGACCGGGACGTCCCCGGGGACGGTCCCGGAGGAGCACGTCCCCATGCACGTTAACATGTGGGTAAAAATTTCAGCTGATTATTACTGATCAATAAAACTACACACACGACACAGTAAACAACAATGATTCTATCTGTCCACTGTCTGTCCTCTACCTGTCTCACTCAGTGCTCCGGGACCGGAGCTGCACCTCCGTGCAGATTAAAAGTATCTGCTAACTATGCAGCTCCTGTAGATCAGTGATAAGGTCTCTGATTGGACAGTCCTGTCAGCATGATGTATAAGAAACCCTTTCATTGGCTGTAGGCGCAAGTGAAGTGCGCCCATGGCTCGAACTGTCATCCGCCATTGAGAAGCTGTCCTTGCTCAAATGTTCCTGCCCCTTTTGTTGGCTTCCATAGACTTCCACTTGCCCGGCGCCCACAGGGAGGAGTGGCTTCTCTCTCAGTGATAACGAATGGCAAATATATTACCAAATATAATATATTAAGTGGTTTTTGACAGGGGCTTACGGTCTCCGGCACACATTTAACGCTTTAAAACAGTACATTTCTTATTAAATTATTTGATATATAATGTTTTTTGACATGTCATTTTTTTTTTTTTTTTTTTTTTTCATCTCAAAATTGTAGGGTGGGCGGCGCCCCAGCGCCCTGTATGACGAACCGCCACTGCATGTAGTAGACAGGTAGTTTTACTGACTGCAGTGTGTTAAGCTGTTCTGTAAATGTTGCAGATTATTTACATTATGACTGGAAGGTGTCAGACAAGTTGATTCCTAGCAAGTGGATGATGAAGAGAAGGAGAAGTTTCAACTTGTAAATGGTGCATCCTGATCATGTTTCACTATGTTGCCCGAGGCGCTTCCAAGTGGCTGAAAAAAAGAAACTGTTGGATCATCTGTTGATTCATTCCCTCTCCTCTCCTCTTCTTTCCTCTCCCCTCAGATGTCCTATTCCCTCACCAGGTTTGCCATCTATGAGACAGTGAGGGACATGTTGGGCAGCACAAGCCAGGGCCCAATGCCCTTCTACCAGAAGGTCCTGCTGGGAGCCTTTGGAGGTGCGAGCACTCTTGTTGTACTTCTATCTTAAGCCGTTTTCGGACATGAACTCCTGACAATGTCCACCGAATTGGGTTTTTATTACCTTTCACCCATGACACGTTCACAAAAACACAGAAATCTCTGGAGTTCTCAGGTGAGGGGTGGTGCAGCAGACAGAGGCAGGATGTAACGTATTCCTTCTGCTGCCAAGATCACATGTTTTTTAATCCGCAACCTCGGCCCTTATCACCAAAAGTTATTGAATCTGTTTTTTTTTAAGTTTACATCTCCGGCGGTGTCTTCTTCATTTATGGAACATCTTTTTCATCCTAAGATATTTGTTTTCCGTTTGTTTTTTTCCGTCCGTCACGTGTTAGAAGCGTCATCAACATACACTCGCTTGTTGTTAATCCTCCAGAGAATCTCTTGCTTTGTTCTCACATGGGCTCATTTGGACATTATCCAGAGTTTTTACTAGAGGGCTCAAGAAAAGTCTTAAGCCTATCACTTACCCGGTTTGGATCTCACATGCAGCCCCTCTGGACGATGTCATACTGTCGGTGCAGTTCAGTGCATGTCGCTTTTGTGAGGATGCTCATTGGCATAATGCTTTTCCTAGCCCGTACCCCAACTGTAACAATCACAACTTGCACAACCGACCAAAATGTCACTCTGTAAAGTATATGTGCAAGCATACACATGCAGTGTCACCCATGCAGGATTGTATTTCAACAGGTTTTACTGGTGGGTTTGTCGGAACGCCAGCAGACTTGGTGAATGTCAGGTAAGACTCCATGACAGTATTCAAAGTGGCATTAATGTATATGCACAATTCCTGCAGTTAAGTGCTTTATAATTTATTATAATTGGTCTATGGTCAAAAACAACAATTATTAATATAAAATATCTGAACTCTATGGCTTCTAGGATGCAGAATGATATGAAACTACCACCGGAGCTGAGGAGGGGGTGAGTGTTGTAACTTTATTCTGTCGCGTTAGATGTCCTCTGTCTTTCACCGTGATATAACGCTGGTGTTTGTCTTATTTCCTGTAGCTACAAACATGCTGTGGATGGGCTCTACAGAGTCGCCAGTGAAGGTAAATCCTATTGGGTGTAACTTCACACTGATCACTCCTGTCTGATCTGTGACCTGTGTCCTGTCCCACAGAGGGTGTGAGGAAACTGTTCTCAGGAGCCACCATGGCCGCCAGCAGAGGAGCCATGGTCACTGTTGGACAGGTCAGTCACATCAATCACAGACTGCGGAGAGATGGACATTTATTAGCAGGGACCTTTTGTTGGTTTAATGTGAAATCGTGTGAGTTAAAAAGTTAATAAACAGCCTGTGAGCTTGAGGGAAACCAGGAGGATTCTTCAACCAGTGAAGAGCAATGTCTGTTTCTTCAAACGCTAATATTTTTATTAGCCATGTTAAGGTGTGTATCAAATTTAGAATCCATGTATAAGTTAATAAAGGAGATAATTGAAGTCAACAGAATTAAATTAAAGTTACATGCATCAATAATGAGTCAGTTTCCTTTATGAATAGGCTACTTTTTGTTGGGAGTGTAACTTTACAGCTTTTTGAAGGAAGTTTGCCGACGTCACAGCCGCGGTCGTCCTAGGAAGTTTGAACAGCCGGTATAGATGGCTGGTGTCAATATTTGGTTCCAATATTCACTTAGACTCAAAGATGAACTGATTACATTTTGGTGCTCAAAGGTCTAGAGGTCAGGGTCACATGACCGAGCGTTGTTTTGCACTCAATATATCAGGAATTTCCAAAGGGAATATTATAACATGTGGCACAAACATTCACTTTAGCCTCAAGTATGACCTGAACAGAATTTGGTGGTCAAAGGTCAAGGTCACTGTGACCTAAAAAAGCTTGTTTTTTGCCTTGTGAACGCGCTATCTCCAAAATGCTTCCAGGTAATTCTCTGAAATTTGGTAAAAACATTCACTGAACCTTGGTTTTCATTTTGGTAGTCAAGCGTCAAAGGGCAAGGTCAAGGTGGCCTCAGAGTATGTTTATGTTTTTTTTTTAACTTGATATCTTAAGATAAGCTTTGAGGAAATGTCTTCAAATTTGGTACAAACGTTCACTATGACTCACTGATGAACTGATTTGGTTTCGGTGGTCAAAGGCCAAGGTCATGGTGGCTTCAAAAAACATGTTTTGCACTGGTTGGCAGAGAGATACAACTGCATTGCAGTAATTTTGTTTTTGTTTTAGAATTGGTAATAAAATGTGATATTCAAACCTGCATTAATGTATTTCATCAGAGAACACTCATACAATTCAGCTCAAAGCTCAGAAAACACATTTCAATGTGCAGTATCTCTGTAAATGTCAGCACATCAAAACTAAATGCAGCTTTGCAGAGTAGATGTCTTCAGAACGTTTCCCTGGTTCCCATCCCAGGTCTCGAAACTTGTTTGTCATTATCATTTTTCAATAGTTATGTCAGTTAAATAATCTTGTTGATGGCACTGTGTCTTTTTTGTGCTACCACTGAGGTGAGCCATGTCCTGAACATTTAGAATTGGACACTAACATTTGTGCAGTGCTTTTGACAGATTTTTTCTTTTACATACAGAATGTAATTGCATAATACATGTAGGCCAACTCTTGAAAAGTGTAATTCCAGGATCATATGACCACAGTGTCCCTAGACACCAAACCGGAACACAGATAGACACCTGAGCCATGGTATTGGTTACATCTGGACAATGCTGATTTGAATGAAAGACCTTTGAACAAATTTTCTCTGTCTCTTGTTTCTTTTTCCCACCATCAGTTGGCGTGTTATGACCAGGCCAAGCAGCTTGTGTTGGGAACGGGGATGATGGGAGATAACATGCTCACACACTTTCTTTCCAGCTTCATTGCTGTAAGTATCAGGTTTTATACATTTGTGTGCAGTGGAATCCTGACTCAGACAAGTGTTGACAAGGCCCCTTCTGTCTGCTGACCTCTGCTTTTGTGAACTCTTCCTCTGCAGGGAGGCTGTGCTACGTTCCTGTGTCAACCTCTGGATGTGATGAAGACGAGACTGATGAATTCAAAGGGAGAGTACACGGTGAGAAGATCCCTCTTAATTTTCTCCTCTAATCGTTTCATTCCTCTCTATTTCTGCGTATCCCTCCACTTCATGTGTCATAATGTCGTCATATTCACCCAGCCTGTCTCTCTCTTCAGGGGGTAGCACATTGCATACGTGAAACTGCCAAGCTAGGACCTCTTGCATTTTACAAGGTAAAAAGACACTCCTTCATACTATACATGATTGTCATTTTTTAGTACTAATTAATCAGGATTTCTTTAGAGTAGGATGCTTTGATTCCTACTGGTCCCTGTCTGTGCCTCAGCAGTGAAAGAAAAGCCCTCAGTTCAAGATAGTAATAGGTGCTGCAACACTATGATGTATTTATTCAATTACATGGAAATTATTTTAGTAAATTACTGTAGATTCATCTTAACTCAGTCAAACCAAAAGAAGTGGTGAGGAGAGAATGCTCTGCCCTCTGCAGGACAGTTCATGTATTTGACTATGCAAATAAACAATAAATCCTGCAGGATCTTGTTAATGACCCTATGAGAGCTGCTGTTGCTGACTGCAGTGGCAGATCGAGGACTTTTTGAAAACAGGGGCCATTAAGGGGCCACAGTTAACACATAGGGGCCAATTATATGTCCAACATCCATGCAAAAGTCCTGCTTCAATAAAGTAATTAAGCACTCATTTCCTTGTTCACTGTCAGCTCTAAAGCTTTGAGTAAACACATCACTGAATACATTTAGAAAATGGCTCCTTGTTCAAGCACAGTGTTCTCCCACAAAGAATAGAAAATAAAAATTGTCATTTTTATTGTTAGTATTCGAAAGTGAGTAGTCAATAAAAAAAAAAAAGGGTCTTGACCAAATTACAGACCCCATCAGTCCCCTAAATGTGACTGATTCTTTTTTTCATCAAATTCCATGAAAAATATCCTAACTCACAATGTTAAAGAAATTGGAAATAACAAAATTGGAATCCTCCCCCTGTTACGGTTTCTTCCCTGACCCACACCCCATCCTCCCACTGGGCTTCATGGTCATATGTTCCGAAGTTTCTGTGTGATCTGAACAAACCCATAACCTCGTGGCTGGAGGCAGTGATTTAAAGTCAGTTTCTAGGGATACATATATTTGTTGTAGAAGCTTTAGGTTGAGAATTCCATGTCACAATGCAATGTTGTATATTCCTACAGGGTCTCGCTCCAGCAGGGATCCGCTTGATTCCCCACACAGTGCTCACCTTCCTCTTCCTGGAGCAGCTCAAGAAGAACTTTGGCATTCGCATCATCTCCTGAGCACTCTCCGCAGGGTGGGGGGGCCACACTATGCGTGTGCTCAGGCTCCCCCTTTTGCTCTACCTCTGTCTCAAAGCAAGACACTAAGGGATTTTGATGACGGTGAGCACCAGCGGCTGGAAGGGATGAATACTGGAAAAACAGATGAGTCCTTCTGCTCGGAAGGTGCAGTCCAGTTGATTTTAGGTTGACCTTCAAAATTTAGAAAGGAGATTAAAAATGAGCTCTAGATGTTAATGTAGTCGTCCATTATAATTTCTAGTAGAGTTAAATGCGTGTCTGGATGAGATGATTTGAGTTGGGGGACCAGCGTTATTCCTCGACCTTGATGATGACAGTCTAACTGCTGATCAGATAATGTGATTTATGTTCTAATCTCTGCACTCGGGGCATTAATCCAAAGTGGTGCACAGCGCTTTCAGAGCCCACACCAGGTGATCGGCACTTGTAGACTGCGGCTTAAATTGTCTTTGCAGTTTCGTATTTGTCGAGTGTTAGAAGCGTCATCAACAGGCTCGCTCGCTCGCTGTGAATTTTCCAAACATTTTCCAGTTGTATTTTCACATCGGCTCACCCAGACATTTTCCGTTCTGTAAAATGTCTGGAGCAACTGACTCGGGCATTTGCGTTCCCACATACAGCTGTCAGTCCATGTCTGAAAACGGCTTTATCACTCTCTACAACATTTGATTGTTTTCAAATGAGGCGAAGACATTGTGTGTGATTTACTTGTGTAGTTGTCAACAAAGTGTAGCCTTGACATCAGTGCCGTTCTTACCAAACTATAATAATTCCCGAAAGCCATTGGTGAAACATGACTGATCCAGCTGTTATGGAACTACATAGTAATCATTCCTAACAGCGGTGACCAAATGTGATGCACCCTGGATTTTACAGATTTCTTTTTTTGCCTTCTCCTCGCCTTACTATTATTTTTAAAATTTCTGATTCTCCTTTACTTCATTCCTTTATTCCACCGCTGCTATGATTTGACTCTTAAATCTTTCAGGGGAGAGGACCAAGCTTGTGTGTGTCGAGTTTTTAAGTGAGGAGGGACTTAGTGGGGAAACTGTGAAGCAGAGTGACAAGGGTTCATTTGTCAGTGGCTCTTTTAAGTTTTCCAATTCTGCAATGTAATTTCAAATGACCACTTGATATCTCTTAAAGTTCTTATACTGTTTGAATGCAGATGCCTGTAGAGAACTGCAGTACACTACACGTGTATATGTAGCATTTTCATCTAGATGAACGCATGTCAGACTTTATGACTCAGGATGCCACTCTCTTTTAAAAGGCACTTTAATGAATCTCTGTTATCCTACTGACTTACCCGCTGAGTAGAAACACCCGCTATAGACTTAAAAGTTCAAGTTCTGAGTAGAAATAGAAATACATTTTAATTTCTTTTTTTGATTGAACATGTTAGTGGTTCCAGTTGAGGACGCTTTGTGGCCCTTGACTTTATTTTCCATGATGACTTTGGTTCAGTGATAGTAGGCATTCTCTGTGCTGTGCCTGCTCTGTATACAGAGACCATGTCAAGTAACGTTGCCTTACTGTATATGTCCTGCAGGGGGCAGTGTAACAATGTGTAAAGTATCCTGACTTGTGCATTCTAACAAGTCCTGCATCTTCATCCTAGGATACATTAAAAAAAAGGGCCACAATGCCACTAAATGAATGTTTGCCTGCATGTTGTTGTGTTGAATGATGAGTTCCTTTATAGTGTGAGGTCCTCAACTGTAGATCTGCCATAATACTGCTAATGTTAACCCCAGCTTTATTCATATGCATAGAAATGGAACTGGAGGGAGCCCCAGTTCCGGGTGTTGGAATTAATCTTTTCGAGATCAGTTACCAAGAATTTTGGAATTAAAATACTAATGTGAAATAATGTGTGTTTTATTGTTTTTCTTCTGTGCTGTGTGTCCTGTCCTACATTACATAATCAGGCTATACATTTGTTTATGGTAGTGAGAGAGATTGTTGTAAATCACATCACCACACTCTTTTTATAGAGGTCATGTTTTCACCCATGCTGGTTTAGTGTCAGCAGGACTATGACAAAAAGCACTGGACTGATAAAAGATAAGATAAAAGGAAATAAGATAATCCTTCATCCGTCCCACTATGGAGAAATGTACCGTGTTACAGCAGCTACAAAGGGAATCGTGAAATACACATTCAAAATATAAATTAAACACACAAGCTTAATAATTAGAAATGTGTACAATACAAACAAATTAACAGTGAAGCATATTATACATGTAGGATATTGAAATTGCGTGAATAGAAATTGAATACTTAACAGTTATATTAGTTGTAACCCTTGGTGAAATATCTAAGGTGAATGTGGTTGTTGGAGAGATAGTGGTCCAGCGAGGGAAATCAATTACATTTTGATGTGGATCCAGTCGAAAAATAATGTTTTCTTCACTTTTTAATTTCATTATCCTTATAAAATACAGTTTTTCAACATTTTTTTTTATCTTTCTCATGAAACAGTGCATGGACCTTGATCTTGATGGATATTGTTCCCCATTGTAATTATTATTAATTTAGATATTTCTTGAATCAGCTGCAGGCCTTTTGGGTTTTGTCAAATCCATGTTACAAAACAAACCCAGTGATCTTTGTGTTTCGGGTCTCTGCTGCCACAGGGTTATCATCATTGATGCTTGCATTGCCCTCATCAGAACAAGGACATGCTGTAGATTTTGTTTTTTGCTCGGTGGGTCCTTCACATCAGCCCACGGACTTAGGACCTGGACTCATTTTGCTGAGTTACTGCCTCCATAGCCTGAGGCACGTACCAGGACTGTCCAGAGTTTAAGGGGGTGATAATAATCAGCTGTCTGTCCTCTGCCTAGATGAAGATGGCTGCACATTACTTCATTGATAGCATCAATCACATGCAAAGCAGTGATGACTCTGACTGTTATCACCTCTACCTTCATCGTGTATCTGTGGGAATTCATGGGCCTAATGCCTCTGCTCATTTTTCTCATCGGCAACAGGAGGGCTATTTTTGCACAGTCTTGGAACTGTACGTCCTGGGATATGGAAAATCCGTCTGTTGGCCTATTTACTGCGATGTTCTTTCAGATATATTTGAACATAAACCATATCTGCCACACTCATTATATATCATGTCTGATGTCTATAAATTAAATAGCTGGTGTCTCAATCATAACAAGCACACTGACGCAACATCATTCAAAGATTCCATTATCTTACCAATTTTTTTTTAAAGTAGTCGGGTTAAGTTAAGTTTTATATTGTTTTTAGTAAAGCACTTTGATAATTGTTTTGAAAAGTGCTATAAATATTATTATTTTACTAACTGAAGTTAAAAAAAAATTGAGAAAAATTATAGAAACTTAAGCAAATCAAAGCTGTTTTCAGACGTCAACTCTGGACAATGTATTAGTTCACCTCAGACATGTTCCCAACAGGAAAAGGTTCTGGAAGATTCATGCAAGAGGTGGCTCCTGAGTAGAACATTCAGGAGGTAGGAGATGACGAATCAAATTCTTCTGGGGACAGTAGGCTGCAGTGTTTTTGTTAACAGCACATCAACGCCGGTGTTGGCCTTCATCGCCAAAGGCTTTCGAATCTCTTTGTCTGTCCAAGGTTACATCATCTTCAGGGTCTTCTTTGATATATTTATTTTCTTCCGGTTTCCAGTCCATCGCGGTTAAAAAAAATGTCATCAACACCCCCACTCCATCACTTTGAACTATCCAGACATTTTCATGTCGTATTCTCAATTGCGCTCACTTTTTTCCTGGCATTTCCTGGCAGGATAAATTCAAGAAAATATCCAGAGCAAAAGAGTGGGGCATTCGTGTTCTACCATAAAGCCTCTCTGGAAGATTTCAGGAAAATTTCAGGAAAATGTCCTTAAAGCAGTTAAACTCTTTCTTCTATACTGGTAATTTAGCCATCGATTAGATACAGCACCTTTAACAGTTTAGTCATAACCACTTCATTAAGTGTTATTTACGTCATTGTTATTCGCTCAAATGTAGATGTAGGCAAACCAAATGCACCTTTAAATGTCAGCGTTTAAGAAATAAATACAGGATTTCATGGTGGACTTGTTTTCATTCAGCAATGCATCTACTTGAGTTAGGAAGACTGTGAAATGGAATAATAAAGTAGCTCCCATCTCCCCTGGCCAGTGTGCTTCTAAAGGCCAGCTGCAGTTCAGTTTAATCTGAACATGGTCAAGGGCTCAGGGAGAAGTGATTGTGGTCTTTGAGCAGAAACACAGCAGGAACTCATAGTACCTCAAAGGTCACCATGAAACCCTGGAAACAGGATGAAGGTGGGTGGTGAGAATAAAAGCTAACTTTCTGCCTGCTGCTCAGCACATGGTAACTAGTCTCCTCAAATAGACACTGAGAATTTGAATTGTTATTTACGCATAGGTTTCAGTAATAAAAAAACACGCAAACAGCTACACGTGACACTCCTCATAACAACCAGAGAATTATCACCAAGCGCTGCACATCCCCTCAGCTTCACGGCTCTTTATAACAAATCAGTCCGATCATTGCAACACTTCTGGGGGGGTGTTATGGTCACCTTAGTATTAGTCCGCTTGTCTTTTCTGTTCAGTAGTAGATTAAATGTATCTTTAAAAAAAAGACAAGTCCTCCATTATTGTGTGCACACAACAAGCACAAACACACAACAGCACTGTTTGAAATTTGTCACACAGGCATGTAACTGACACAAACTGAACCCACACAGTCAGAATCTTTTCTACTTTAGTTTTACCTTTTTATTTACCTTAAAAAAAAGTAGTTTTTGTGATTTTCTCTTGCCTTCATAATTTAATGTGTTAATTTGTAATGTAAAGCACCTTTAGATGCCTTTAGGAATCAAATGTGCAAGCTTCCATACACTCCTATATTCTCGCATTTCAATGGTTGCCTTGCTACGGCAGGAGTCGTCATTGAACACAAATGCAACCTGTTGTATTGTGTTCACAAACTTGCATCATGTTGATAATGTTTGGTGCGTCACAGCCAAAGTGTTTATGGGTATAGAAGTTTCCTCTTTATCAGATGTGTTGTAAAAGTGTTGCATTTTCTCTCCTTTAATATCTTCCAATCAGCCAACACCCACGGACACACTCATGTATCTTAGAAACACAGAGTTCAGTACCTGGTGTCATTGTTTAACATCGCCTACACAAAGACATGACAGAGAGTTGAAGATCATTAGACGAGGACTAAACGACGGAGGAGTTGCAGCTCTTCTTCTCTTCAGATTCCCTTTCACTCCAGTGAAGTGGTTGAAGACTCGTTGCACATGCGAGACAGAACACAAAGCGCCTTTAAGAAGAGAGCTGCAGCTTCTTGAAACATAAAACTGATGGCAACATGTAACAGGGCTTTAACACCATTCAAAATATTAGGGAAATAAACATCATCAGCAAAATAACATCTACAGTTTTATCTCAATTCAGGGAGATGGGAGTTGTGCATTTCCATGATTTTGCACAAGAATTAAAGTCAACATTGCATCTGTTGAAGATTTATTGATTTTAGATCCACAACATCTCCCAAGTTAACATTCTGGTGGGACTTTTTTGTCAAATGTAAGCAGTGTTACTATAACAACACAAGCATTCCTAGGATAGTTTGTAGGTCATATATTTATGTATTGGTAGAATTATTTATTCACATTTACTCATTCAGCAGATGCTTCTATCCGAAGGGACTTACAACAGATGGATAACAATTAAGCATAAGTACAGCAGGAGACCTCGATGAATCTGAAAAAATATGTTCAAGATTCAATAGATAGATAGATAGATAGATAGATAGATAGATAGATAGATAGATAGATAGATAGATAGATAGATAGATAGATAGATAGATAGATAGATAGATAGATAGATAGATAGATAGATAGATAGATAGATAGATAGATAGATAGATAGATAGATAGATAGATAGATAGATAGATAGATAGATAGATAGATAGATAGATAGATAGATAGATAGATAGATAGATAGATAGATAGATAGATAGATAGATAGATAGATAGATAGATAGATAGATAGATAGATAGATAGATAGATAGATTACTTTATTCATCCCTGAAGGGAAATTAAGTTGTCATAGCAGCCGGTATATTTGAATACAATAAAATACAATACAATAGAATAAAATAAAAAATATTGAGGAAGAAAGAATAAAAACAGAAACACAAGATAAATAGGTAGATAAGGTGCAGTGGCAAGATGATGGTAATAGTACTGATGATATGATGGTAATGTTATTGTTAGACAGTATATAAAAATAGTATATATAGTATATAATATAACATAATATATATTTATATATGATGGTAATTATACCAATATTATAGCAGTATATAGTAATAATGGCAGCAACTGTATATATAATAAAAATAGTAAATATAATAACAATAATATGTACACATGTATAAATATGTGTATATAGACTTATATATACAAAAAATATACAGAGTATGATATAATATGATATGATATATAGTAGAGGTATAAATATAAGTATTTGACTATACAATAGATAATATAATATACTATGAGTGTAAGAATATGTAGACAGAGTGTGCAAAAGACAATATTATTGTATAAAATGATATATAATATCAATATGGTTTATATTAACACATATCACATATGATGTGAAGTAAGTGTATATGGAGCGAAGTGTTGTATCATATGCACAGTAAAAACAAGGCGCTAGTCCTCCATTGGCACGGAAATATTTAACACGACAGTCGAAAAAGAATGCAAAAGACAAAAGTCAGGCAAAAGGATACAGAATATAGCTTAATATGACTAGAGACTAGATATGTTCAAGAAGTTATTGGTGAAGAGAAGGAAGCACTTGTTCTGATAGCATTCAGATACATGTTCCATCCCTGTTCTTGTTTACCTGCTTGTTTAAAAAGTCATCAGCTCTTTATTTGGCTGCAAGCAGTGATTTTGGAAGATAATCTTCAGAGATAGAGTTACTAGAATATGATCTTAGGGGTAAATATGTCCTATACACATGGGATTAGTAAAGACGCTTTCTCTGAAAACATGTGTTAAATGTAAACAAAGCTAATCCTAATACCATGTTGGCTTTCATGTAAAACTCTGCCAAGAGATGATATTATGCGCAGAATGGAAATATCAAAGAATGAGAAAGTCCTTTGGAACAATAAATGTAAAAAAACAAATAATAGTAACCTAGAGAATGATGTGCCACTGTTGCCAAATTAATATAGCAAATGCGTACAGATTTTAAGATAGATAGAGTTCTGACTTATACTGTACCATTTCAATTCTTGTGAATGATGAATGAATCATGTTTTCACCCCCTTTCCAATTGTTTGTTTTTATTTAGTTGTTTGTAAGCACAAACATTTTCACTAATTAATATCACTGTTCTACTGTTTTGCATTTTGAATTTCACATTTTACTATACTTTTTATAACTTTTATCTTTTATATATTTCTATATATATATATATATATATTTTTTTTTATTGTTTTTATTATGTGTGTTGTATTTATTGTGTTTTTATGTTTCTATGTCCATTGTATGCACCAATAACCAGAGCATTTTGGGTGTGTGGGTGTGTGGGTGTGTGTGTGTGTGTGTGTGTGTGTGTGTGTGTGTGTGTGTGTGTGTGTGTGTGTGTGTGTGTGTGTGTGTGTGTGTGTATATCAGAACGAGTTCTTCTCTGATCAGCAACGGAGACATAAACATCAGGTTTTGTGGTTTATTATCCTGGAGCAAATGCACAAATCTTCAAAAGGCCTTTGTCCGACCAAATATGGTGGATTTCAAAAATATGTATTCATCTATTGCCTGGAGGCTTTTAACTACATATATCACAGGCAGAGAGAAATGTACTTTGACTCTAAAGTAATATGTGATGAATGTAGTATGTTATTGCTTTTTTCTATAATTTATAAGTTTCACTTACTGGCCATCTTCTATATGCAGTCGGGGGGGGGGGGGGGGTTCAATACTGCTTTCTAAAGAAAAGGACATATACCCCCCCCCCCCAACCCTTGTTAATTACACCCCTGCCCTGAAGATATTCCCTCTTGAGATGGCCTCACACTCTGATTGGCCGGCTGTCACCAAATTAAAAACAGTCGTCAAGGCAGAAGAGACACATTTTCCCCGTGTGTTGTAATTACCTGTCTTCTCAGGCGTGACACATTCAAGTCAGAGCATGTGTGCGGGCGTGTGTGGTGTATTAATGTGGTGTAGGTGTGGGTGATTGAAAGCATCAGGAAGGATAGGAGGGATTGGGAGAGAAGCAGGAAAAAATTCTTAACGGCTCTTATATATGTGTGCAGACACTCTGTATAGTTTAATGAAAGGACACAGAGTCCTGATCTATAAACACAGGCTGACTTCAATAAGGTTTAAGTGTAAATTAAGTTGTGTGTATGTGTGTATGTGTGTATGTGTGTGTGTGTGTGTGTGTGTGTGTGTGTGTGTGTGTGTGTGTGTGTGTGTGTGTGTGTGTGTGTGTGTGTGAGTGTATGTGTGTGCATGTGCAAAGGATCACGCAAAAACAGTGACAAGAGGATTACTGGGCCTTGGCAGAAGCATCCGCTGAAGTGCCACTTTTAATGATGTCTGTTTTTTTCAAGTTCAGTTGGTTTACATTCACCTGGATTAAAATATATAGAAGATTAGCAAATAGATACAGAACCAATAGTGTTAGATTTCCCTGGAGGACACAGCTTCAGTGTGCGATGGTATAGACTCTGGAGTCTCTGGAACACCACTCCTTCAAAAGATACAGTAATGGAGAATTATTTGCATAAAGTAGTACTCGGGTTTCAGGCCATCTTGTGAATGAACGTTTGTAATTCTCTGATTTTGGTCTCCATCTCCTGCTGTGAGAGCTGTGACAGTGAACAGAAACAGTTACATTGCAGCCAAACACTGAGCTTAAAGTAGATTTGAAGCTAAAGCAGATGGGAGCTGTACCTTAAACATATATTCGTCCATGGTTAATTGTGACTGACTTGTGACTTGTTAAATGGATTGAACTGCAGTCAACAGAATGACATTTTCTTTACCTTCCAGGTCAGTCCATCCATCCGTCCATCCAACCAGAGCTTTTTCTTTTTCATTCTTTGGTTTATTGGCTAAGATTGTCTGATATTGGGGGAGAAGGGGGTTGGGGCTATCAATCAGATCCTCAGTGAATCACAGGACTAATGTACAGGGACTAACAACCATTCACTCTCACATTCACACCTTCGAAATTAACTTGAGCTGCAAGTGTTTTATTTGTGGGAGGAAGCCTGAGTACCTGGAGAAAACCTACAAGGAGAATTTGTTAACTCCAGACAGAAAAAAGAACCTTGACAAAAGCTAGGAATTTGTAGGAAGCAAAGAAATGGTCTCATATTAATTGATATTGTGTATTTGTGTGTGTGTGTGTGTGTGTGTGTGTGTGTGTGTGTGTGTGTGTGTGTGTGTGTGTGTGTGTGTGTGTGTGTGTGTGTGTGTGTGTGTGTGTGTGTGTGTGCGTGCGTGCATGTGTATTACACATACTCAGTCCCCTTCAGGTTCAAGTGCCCTTTTTTGATAAAATATCACATAATGACAATATCAGAATGTTAGAGTTGCTGAGAACTAGAATGGCACTCCTCCACCAGTCCCCTTGAATTCAATCAAGCTGCATCCAGATATTTTTGTGCAATGTTGCTTACAAACGTACAAACCAAAAACAAATAGACAGGTGTGGAGGTAAGTACTCACTGAATAAACTTCCTCTGTCATTTTTTGTGATTGCACACATTTATATTTGCAATAACGTTGGATGAAATGAATGTATTGTGACTGGTGTTGCTCAGAGTTATGAACCCACTTCGGCACAACTGAAATTCTAACCACTTGGGAAAAAATCCGCCACCTCCTACCCATGAACAGCACAGATATATTGTCTAGTACAGAAACCATAGAACCACCTGTAGCACCAGATCTTTATTTGGACCTCTGTGGTTTCATCCTCTAAACGCATTATAAACTATACCAGTCACAAGACCCTCACCAACCCTCACTGCAAGATACTGAGCGTGGTATATTACATTTTCTTATTTGGTATTTTTGTGCATTTCCTCTTTATTGACATTGGCCATCCAGGCCGCTGCAGCAACAACCCGACCCGAACTATGTCACACGCGCTTCTCCAGGTGAGCCACCAGGGCACCATATTTTATCAATAAAATTCACCCCTTGATTTCACCACAACGTTCAGCCTGTCTGGCAGTTTTGTGTTTACCGTCAAGTTATTGTGTTGTGATAGTGTTTCAGTTATTTTGTCCATGGCTTGATATCAACGTCATAAGATACAACAATTGAATGAAAAATTCAATATATTTGGAGGAATTTGAGTGTATAGTACGCAGTCTATATACAAAAACGGACGACATTAATGCAGCCCAAAAGTCAAGCTTCTAGATTGCCACCCGGTGGATGGCTGCAGTAGTGGTTATACCTCCTCCATGAACAGGACATTGAGCAAGTAATTTTGGTTTTAATTAGCCTACTTATTGATTCAATACAACGGGGTGAACTATCATGATGGACAGCTGCGACTGACTCACGATTGGTTGGGCATTCAACAATGGCTCCATGCCCTGTTTGCTACTACGCAGCTCCAGTGCCCAAGATGTTGTCTCCGTGATATTTTAGCCTCACTTACAATAGTGGGAGGAAATGGAGACATGCACTGTACATCGAATGGGATGGCTTTTGACATTTAAGTGTAAGATAGTTAAATTGTGGGTTTCTCTCTCTCTCTCTCTCTCTCTCTCTCTCTCTCTCTCTCTCTCTCTCTCTTTCTCACACACACACACACACACACACACGCACACGCACACAAACACACACACACACGCACACACACACACACATACCTACACCTGCGGATCAATAACTCAAAATCTCATCTGATTAGGTTATTCACAAGAGGATAAAGATTTACTGTCAATAGGCATTTTCTTCTCAATTATGCTGAGAATTTAATATTTGTTACACATGATGTTACACAACATTTTTAACCTTTAATAAAATATTTAAACTTTATATTTTTGTGTGTGTGTGCAGAGAAAGAGAGTGAGAGCCGGACATGTGCCACATTAAATTGAATCTTTGTCTATTCAATAAAACACTCTCCGCAGAAAGAGGAAACATTTTCACATGTTGTTCATCCATCTTTCAATTCTCTCTAAACTTTATCATTCATATGATTCCACAGTATCAATCATGGCTTGGTGAGTTATTGCAGATAATTAAATTTAACGCCTCCACAAAGGATCATTTTCATGTTTATTTGTACGTTTGTACACATTACAATGACGGGGCACATCCGAATGTTCCCATCAAACACTGTATGCCAAAGGATTATTCTACAAAGGATCTGTTAAACACAGATTAGGCTTCAGAGAAGATTCAGAGGTGCGTGACAGAATACTGAGGTACTGAGGCTGATTGTCATTCAAAGCCTGGGGCAGACATGGTGTCCCCATCAGAATCCGATCCTTCTATATACAAAAAAAGTCTTATCACTCAAGACTTTTTCGTTGATTTTTGTCCAGGGACTGAGTATAACAACCCTCTTCACCTCCTGATAAGGCTGCCACACACTAATCCATTATCGGGCCAATTTTAGACTCCAAAATGTATAAGCCAATTCTGCCTTCTCAGCCACGACAGCATCCATAGCTTTTTTTACTTTTAGTTTTTCGCTGCAAAACAGAACAAACAGAACACTACGTCTAGTGTCTGCTAGCATCCTTACTTTCGGTAGTGGACTTTAAGGCTTAGAACACGGTGTAATTGACACCGTGTTCTAAGCCAAATACGAATGTCGGAGCTTCGGGAACCACACAAGCAGTATGGAGGCATTTTCTGTTTTTTTTCTGTTTTATTACGTCTAAAGACGAGATCACTGTTTACCCCTGACACTCCTGAAGTGTTTTGTGGAGTCAAACAATGGTGAGTAGATAATGAGTGAATCGTCATTTTTCGGTGAACTACAAGTTCGTCCAGCCTCTATCATCAAGACTCCACATTACCGTCTTATCAGTTGGGTTATGCTACTGATTATATGTCATTGCCCCTGCATTATCAGTCTGACCACTGATGCATCAGAGTGTGTCTTGTTATTGATGCACAGCAGTTGTATGTAAATAGAAAAGCAGTGGGGACAGGAGTGTGTATAAATATTAAAGGAACATGATTCCAACACTAGAATGAAAACAAAACAGTGCAGGTTATAGAAGGTTATACGGTTTGTGTTCAGTAAATATACAAAATAAAGAGGAAATATACATACATTTTATTTTAACACAATACAGCCTATTTTTAATTTACACGAGAGGCACATTACACTATAGCCTTTTAAGAATCTCAAATCCAACTTTTTCACGAATACTTGGTTTTTGTTATGCTTTTAGAAAATAAACTCCCTTTTTGTTGGTTAAAAAACGGTTTCATATTTCATGCAAGTTGAGTTTTAAAATTACTAATGGTTTAAATTGACCTGTAACATTTCCAAATGTGGTAATAACGTAGAACCTCAATGGTATTCCCACACAAAAAAATGTGAGTCAGTGTTAATATGGACATTCCCGAACGTCCGCAACCTTCTTGTCTATTGGCCGAGCCTCCTACGAGTCTGAGGCTGACAGTCAGTTTAGAGATCTGAAAGTCATGGGATTGTACTTAAAGAGCAGATAACAAACCAGGTCTCTATTATCGGTCCCCTCATCAGTCTCTGGGCTTTATCAGCATATGGGCTTATTGAGACACAGCCCTCATCTCTTCCTTCGTACTTCAGATGCCTCTTCAGCCGCACATGCAAGATTCAACCTAAAACCCCCCCATCCATGAATAAGTGCAGTGCAGAAACAAGAACAGAGATACATTAACATATATTAAAATATCATTAGCAATGGCTTCGTTAAGAGGGCAAATTAGCGTAAGGTCCTTGCTACTATAGAAACCCTGATGTAAAGCAGCCGTAGCTTTTGTTATTAATTACACTTAATTAAAGATTGCAGATGTTCTCTGATTGGTGCATCTCCGTCTTTATTCAAATGAGGAATCACACTGCCACACAACTGAGCATAATTCATTATAATAATTATATTGTGATTTGTTTGGTCTCTATGTGTTGATCCTGTGAGTCGCTGCATCTCGCTACATCTCAGCTGGGATGGGCGCAAGCACCCCCTGCGACCCTAAAAGGATATAAGCACCATAGATAATGAATGGATAATCCTTATAGCATAGTTCAAATCCAATAATGTCCACTTTGCTTTTATTTTTTTCCCCATACTAAGCTTTTACGTTATCTGCTTATTTGAAAATTAATCTAGAGTCATTTTGACACTTTCTTTATAAGCATGGTAAATTGTTTTTGTTTTGTATGTTGGCATTTGAGTGTTTTTCTTTATTTTTAGTTGGCCCTCATCCTGCTCTCACAGAAGGCAGGATCGATTTCAGTTAAAGTAAAGATTTCTTTCATGTCGCAGGACAAATCACTGCAGCACCGATGACAACACAAATCACCATATAACATTGACATTTATTATTAATATTATTTTGGTCATAAACCTGTGTGTGATATTGCCTCTCTGTGCTCGTCACTGTATTCCTGTGTGTGTGTGTGTGTGTGTGTGTGTGTGTGTGTGTGTGTGTGTGTGTGTGTGTGTGTGTGTGTGTGTGTGTGTGTGTGTGTGTGTGTGTGTGTGTGTGTGTGTGTTACAGCCTACACCTGTCAGAGAGTATAACCTTTCAACGACCCCTGGTCCCCCTCCTCTCATACCTTTCCCACAGAGCCTCAAAGGGAAAATATTCAATGACTGATGCACTTTCAGTCAGGACCACCGACCTGCAGACCTGCGCAAAGCTATACATAGGAAGAAATAGTCAAACCAGAAGTAGGAAGAATTGCTTTTCACAATAAAAATAAAATAAAGACATGGACTATCGAAAGACTGCATAGAAATAAGATCAAAAAAAATAATATCTTCGTTTATTTCCCTCTTTTTAAAACAGCTACAAAGTGCTTCAAAAATAAAAAAAACAAAAGTGAAAATAAATACAAACAGAATAAATTAAACAATAAAAACATTAAACGAGTGACAGAAATTTAAGCATCCCTTTAAACTACATAAAGAAAAACTAGCATTGCATATAACCAGGGATAAATCAGGTACAATAATTTTATTTTTTAAGAAGGAAACTGCTGACTCAGCTAATCTCATTGATGAGCAGCTTTATTTGACTTGTAACACAATCGGCTGTGAAATTTGCAGAAAAGGATGAAAACCTGACACTGATGGAGAGAATTTACAGAGCCCTGAATCAGCCGACTTTGTGTTTGCTCATTGCTTACGGTCAGGATATGATCTGTTGGTTTCTTCATGGTTTCCTATAAACATGTGCTCCAACAATCATGGAAATAATATAAAAACACTCTGTTAAATAATGGTTCATATGGACTTTCTAATTTAGGGTTTAAGTAGACAACTATACAGTTCAAACATGTTATCAAGCCCTTAAATGTTGTGACATAAATATAGTTAACACATATTCAAGCACTTTACAGATTAATTTATTACAGCACTTGAAAATTATGACAGATTCTCATTGTATAGATTGGAACGTATCTTCAGTGGTTTCCCATTTGCAACTCAGGGATTTGTTTACATCTTGAATGGTTCTGGTCGTCCTAGCCTTTGTTGGCTTTTTTCGTTATTCAGCAATTCTCAATCAGCAGATGAGCTTAAACCAGTGGCAAGATGCATTTCACACACCCTCATGTATTCCTGCATTTGCACAGAGACAGTGTGACACATTTATAAAAAATATTGAAATTCAGGACAATCTATACTAAATACTATACATACATTCAATACTGTTTTTCATCTCATAGCAAAATGGACTAATCAAGATTAAATTGAGACTGTTGGAGTTGGTAAGGGGTTGAACTTTGGTTGCAATGATAGGCACTGCTTCAATCCAATCACCAACGAAACATCAAATTTAGGTTTCTGTTTTGAGCTTTATTTTGAAGGTTGGCACAGGACTCAGCGTGTAGAGTCAGGAGCTTGACCAGAGTGAGCGGAGCTTCAACAGCGGAGCGCGGAGCCTCTGTCAGTCCGACACCAATAGTCTGCAGCCGCAGAGAGTGAATACAGAAAAGTGATTTATATTATATTATACAAAGGGAAAAGGAGAAGAAAGAAAAGTTAGCATGGACTGTAGTCTGAAAGGACAAATTTAAGAAGTTACAAGTTCTTCCTTTCTTTTTTTCTTTCATTATTTCTCTCTCTCGCTCTCTCTCTCTCTCTCTCCCCCCCTCTCTCTCTCTCTCTTTCTTTCTTTCTTTCTTTCTTTCTTTCTTTCTTTCTTTCTTTCTTTCTTTCTTTCTTTCTTTCTTTCTTTCTTTCTTTCTTTCTTTCTTTCTTTCTTTCTTTCTTTCTTTCTTTCTTTTTTCTTTCTTCCTCTGTTTCTCATCACTGTGGACACGGTGGCGATGTGATGCGATCCTCTTTCGGGACTGGGCCTGCGGTGGTGATGATGGGTCGGCTGAGGAGATGAGCATCGGGCGGTGTGGGGTACCAGGGGCGTGAGAGGTGGTCTGGACCCTGAGGTAAGAGGTGTGTTTGTCTTCTTCTTGAAATTTGCTCTGTTCATCTGTTCTCGGACTCTCTGACTCTTGAGTCATGTTATTCCTGAGGAGTTTTCCTCTGTGTGGTCTATAAACACTTTCATTCTGGAGAGAGAAACTCACGTTTCAGGTTTTTAAAGGTTGACGTAAAGAAACATTACAACGTTTTGTTTCATCATTCCTGAACATGAACGTGTCCCGCCATTCACAAAACAGAGCTGTCACTTTCAAAGCTTTCTAGCTGTGTGTGAGTGTGTGTGTGCATAGCAGATTTGTTTTTGTAGCCTCTTCAGGACCTTTTCCAGTATAAAAACACCTTGTCAGGACCAGCACACCTCATGGGAACAAAGCCTGGTCCTAATGATTTAAGACCAATATAGTGGTCAGGTTCAGATTAGGGATGATTTAATCATGTTTCAGGTTAGGGACAAGGTTTTATGATTACATGATGAATGAACTGGACAACTGAGTTACGAAGGAGACTACCTCTTCTTCAATCAACTAGGAAAGTGCGTCAGTCCGCAACAAACAAGTCAACAAGTGATGTTATCTGAAGTCATGATTATAAAGTTGTTGCAGATGCAAAATGATGCCACACTAGAGGAAATAATAAATTCAGCTCTAAATCCAGCTGTTACAGTGCTGGTGAATGAGAGGGAGAAGTCTTGATGAATGTCTTTGGCATTTGGCATACTCTATCTTTCTTATAAGTTTTAGTTTTTTCTGCAAAGCAATGAAAGAACAAATGCAGGCTCTTTATTGCACGACTTTGGAATATTTTCTGGCCTCAAATGAAGCGAGGTGTGGTTGTAGTGATATGAAGTGCCACAGACGGGCTGGATATTGAATAGCGATATGCGACTGCTGAATGATTATTTCCTGCATTGTGTCATAAAACGCGCCGTTTGTCCACGGACTGTGGAACAGATATCTCGTCCGCTCATCAAACAGGACCATGTTCCGCTGCTGTCATTTCCCTGTCTGCAGAGAAAACGTAATATTGTGTAGTGCAGCTGCAAACCCTGTCCCTGTAGTCTGCCTTCAGGCACTGAGACTGCAGCTGTGTTCATCAACAGTGAGTTTGCAGGAGCCTGTAGTGGCCATATCGGACATAAATTACTGTTGTATCCATATAAGGGATTATCTACTGTAGGATTACAGTGTGCATGTGTTGATCATCTCATAGATAATGACCCAACTGCTAATAAAGGGTTATTATCAAATAATATACAACACACAGGATACCAGTTTGGATCCTGTGTGAGAAGCCACACATCATTGAATGTATTTTGAAAATTGTTACTTGTTCAAATAGATTGTGGTCTCCAAAAAAGCTTTGAAAATAACACCTCTTAACAAATGTTCTTATATTATTTGAGTATTGTTAAAAGGTGGCTAGTTAAAAATAAAAATAAATAAAACATGCTGGCTGGACAGGGGCACTTCAGGGGCCAATCAGATTTTCGTGGGGGCCAGAGCCCCCTGGCCCCTCCTCTGAATCCGCCCCTGGTCAGAGATGCAGAAATCTGTTGTCTTCACAAATGTGGACCTGTCGGCAAATTGTCTTCTCCTGATCTGATGTGACCCAGCTCATCTGCTTTTACAGTCGTGTCTCAGGTCACAGAAATGTTTGCTTGAATTCAGTTTCTGAAAACCATTTCTCTGTTTCTCTCCTCCGTGTCCTTTGCCCCCTCTGCGTTCGCTTTCCCTCTCTAAGAAGTAATATCCTAAGTTGTACCGCCCGAGACGTCAGACCACTCTTTTTGTAATGGTATGATTGCTGAGATTTGATTTTCCTGCTCCTGCTGGTCTGGCCTCACATATAGGAAACATTTACAAAGGGACAGATATTGATTCACAACATGAAAGCAGACAAAGTAAGCTAATGTCTTTTTTCCATTAACTTCTTCCCCCTGACACGATCGCTGTTGTCAAAAGCTCAAGGTTTTTTTCTTCCTAATCAATACACAGACAAAGACGGAGGGTTGTCTCATTCAGCAGGATGCAGGTAGCCTGTCAGAGCCATTGTGGGAAGTGACGGCTTCCTCCATGACTTTGGTTCCATTCAAGTATTGGAATCTCTTTTACTTCTGGAAGATTCTTCCTGCTCAGTTAGAATCAGATACATCATTAGGCTGAGGTATTAACGTGAGGCGGAACATTATACACATTGGAGCAGATCTACACTCAAATTCATAGTTACCTACATGTGCTAATGCTGGAGTATAATATCCTGCTCTGTCCCGTCTCTATGTTAACATGAAGTGTTGAGTAACACAGTCACTTGTCAGGATTTGCTGATCATCTATTAATCAGTGTCAAAGCATGAAAACTGTCGAGAGAAGCAGCTGTTCTTCTGTGTGCGTAGTCGTAGGAGTGTGTCGGCATCAGTGATGACGCTGAAAAGATTTGATGCTTGGCGATGCACCGTGTGTGTGTGTTGCACTGATTTGAAAGTATTGCTAGAGGGAGAGTAAGAGAGGCTCGACTTTCAGTGAGCATCTCGACTACAAATTACATCAACATAGATCTCTGAGCCCATCGTCTGTGGGCTCACACAGAATTAGCCTCTGGGGGAAACGGACAATAATTCGGGTCTTTTGGTGTCGACAGTGGAAATCAGGGCCATGACTCTGTCGCTCGTTCACCAAACACAGACCGACAAGTCCACAAAGTGTCTCTAATTATCGAATTAACGGGTAGCATTCCATTGTGGGACTGTTTGCAGAGAAGCATTCAAACTCTGGACACTTCTTTCATTAATTAGGATTTTTTAAAGTGAGTATACAGCAGACACATTGACACAGCTAGAATCTGGACTTAAATAAAATAATGTAGTTCACATATGACGTTATAGGGGAATACTAATGGGAAAAGCCATTGTGTTGTGGTGAGAAATTGAATGTAAAATTTTGTTTGCTTACACAAAAACACCACTGGGTCCATGTAACATTTAAATGCCCTCTTGTAGAATATGCTTACATCAGCAGACGGAGGCGAACCTGCAGCCTTGCTCTGTCCTAGCAACACGATTCTGATAAGATATTATACATAAGACAATATTGAGACTATGATTCGCTGCTGGAGTACTGACCACAGACAGTCGAGTTTATTACGAGCACAGAGCATCATTTAGTCCCACGGATGAGGAGACAACACTTGAACTAATGAATGCATTTACTCCAGTGTCAGCCAGGAACTTGTTTATAACAAAGATGTTGTTGTCGTTGAACTGGAAAGTTCAATTAAAACTTAAATTGCTTTACCTCGAGTCACAACTTTTTGTTTAAATTAATCAATAAACAATTGATATGTAACGCAGCGCCATCAGAAGCAGGGAGTTGTTTTCTGCCCTTTTTGTCCTGCTCCTTAAAGCCTGGATGAACTCCAGTTGCTAAACTATACACTCCAGAAGATCGTACACACACACACACACACACACACACACACACACACACACACACACACACACACACACACACACACACACACACACACACACACACACACACACACACACACACACACACACACACACACACAAAGACACACACCTAATTGAGGCCAGTCAATGGCGAAATTAATTTCCTCTCCCCAGATGATGGACACTCACAACTGCTTGCTGATTGGATCTTGTCAGGCTCCAATCACATGACCCCCTTCCAGAAGAAAATGAATTACAAGCGTCGCTGACCCTGTTGTCTTTGCTAACAGCTGTTGTGTGGTTAAAATCTACATTTTACAATGATGCAACTGCTTACATGTGAAGGAGACAAGCTATCATTTCAGCAATATGTGACCATAAGTGATCACCTGATACATGTTTTGTGATGGGTTAGTATTGGCAGGGATAGAGCTCATATGGAGCCAAAAGCTTGTATGAACAGAGATTGTTTTCATTTTAAAATAAAAAAATGTAAGGATTAAGCCTAAATGCCAAGCCCTAATCCTAACCTAAGCCTAATTCTAACCCTTAAAGCAAGTCTTAACTTTTGCACTAAGTAGGGTCTATGCTCAAAATGGTCCTCACAAAGTTATTAACACACACACAAACATGACAAAAGAAGGCTCATGTGTGACTTAACTACTACTGGTTCTATAATTAGTACTATAATACACCCAGTCCAACCTATGATACCAGAGCAGGCTCACACGTCTCTCACAACAGCCCAAGAAAACACGAAAAAGCCCAAAACGGCACCTGAGAATTATTCTGCAGGGATTCATTCAGATTAGTGGATTAAATGTGTAACACAGCCATTTAGTCAGAGGGCAACGTCCGGACAATGTGTTGCACTTTCTAGTCAAATCCACTGTGCACTTCATCTGTTCCTCTGTGGAACCACTCACAGGTCCATCAAGTCAAAGTGAATGACATTACATGGACAAATAAAGGTCACATATAATGCTGACAGGACGCTTTGTTTCTCTTTCGACTGGGACTTCAAAGTTTCAGACCCCTCTACATGCGCGTGCCCTGGGAGAGAGGAGGTTTATGTAAAACTTGTCTTGCATATTAAATTGTCTTTTGTAGACTCCTCTATTTCATCTTTGTGTTATTTATTCATCAGGGGGAGTTGAGGGTGAGTCATTCCACAAGGAGCCTCTCATCAGTCACTCTCTCATCAGTCACCCTCTCCTGCAGAGGCCGTCACACATCGCACACAAACTCATTCAAACTGTATTGAAAGTTACTCTTCCTGATTTGGTTGTTGCATGAAACGTGCTGCTCCATGTCAGGTACAAATCTTTACATTTTCCACCTCTTCTCTGGTTGAGGCTGTAAAACTCAACATAAACGCTGACTATTTTCAGACACAGATATTTAGACGTTGAACTTATTTGGACTATGGAACATGAGTTGCTTTAAGAATGTTCCATTGGTATTCTCTTGACATGTTACAGAGAATAGTCCACTACACCATTGGGTCCCATGTTGAAATAGTTTCCTGCCGTATACCATTTTTTTTTTTCTTTCTAACTTTGCAAAAGCTACAACTCCTCTTATATTTTTCTGTCTTGTTTACGAACAGGAAATGTGACGTCAAGCAGCTGGTATCTACTTGACCTCGATTAAGATTTTCAAATGAGAATAAGACGTAAACATTTCTGCATAATGCAACTAAGGTCAGAATACTTAACATGTCTTGATTTGATTAATGTTTGATCTTATTCGGGTTGAGGTAATCAGAAAATGCTGTTTACATGTCAGTGTCAAATTTAGACTCTTGCCTTCATCGGGTTAATATTAGAATATTGGTGTCCAAGTTAACTTAGTTAATGTAAACTTCATCAGTGAGCTGGGTAAGAATTTGTTGATTTTACTGATGTTGCTTTACACGACAGTCGCATCCTCACGTATATTGTATTGTTTTCTGTCTTGAGCTCTTTTACTTTATTTAAAATCTTTTCTCTTACTTTGTATTCATAATGAATATTGCTCCGACTGCATTACCGAGCTGACCGGCCCTTCTCGTCCGACACTTTCCATTTTGATCCTGTGTTAACCTATATTGGTTCAATCAAACTGAAAACCTTAAACTTGAACTTAAAACTTTTTTCTCCCCTTTCTTCAAAACAGTATTGTGCTTTGTGTGGGGTTGTTTTGTGAAACTCAAATGAGCCTCAGTTACTGCTCCATTAACGTCAACAACAAGCCACGCAGTTCAGTTGTCCGTCAGGAGCGCCAAGAACAAAATGGCGTGTCAGTGTAGCATGTCGAAGGGTGCACCACGTCTGCATGAGGGTGTGTGTGTGTGTTCTTTATGCATGTGTGTTAGGAGAGGATCTGCTCTATAAACACAATTGTTTATTTAATCAACATTGGCCCAGACTTGTTTCTGCTAAGTTGAAGTTCACACACACTCTCAAACATACATGGTCACACATACACACACACACACACACACACACACACACACACACACACACACACACACACACACACACACACACACACACACACACACACACACACACACACACACACTCACACACATGTTTCGAGCACATTAAGAGCAGAGGGGCGCAGGATGATTAAACGTAGACATTTGATCCTTCAAAGATAAATAGATCACATTAATTAATCTCCCCATCTCTGATGCTGATGTCATGAACGTAAGACCCCCCCCTTGGCTAATTAAAACAGGAACTGAACACAGGGCTGCAGGACGTGACGCTGTACGCTGTACTTTACATGCTTGAAATTCAATTTCAAAACAATTTTGATTTAAATTGGTTACATTGCTTTCGCTATGGAAACACTGGTTACAGGTTAGATGAGCGCTGTCCTTGTGCTGTCATATGGGTAACATGGAAAGTCTTGTCATGTAACAGATCATTAGGGATCATGACTACAGGGATTATAACCGTGTTTGCATGTTACTAAGAGAAGAAGCAATAAGCAACACAAGTCTAACCTGATAATAAAAACCTGTTGTACTAACAACCACAGAAAGAAAATAAACCTGCAGCATAACCTTCAGCTATATTCAAAAATAATACATTAGATAAGGTGACAGTATTTTTCCAAAGATTCAGTATACTTAAATTCTTATTGAATGAAATCTCATGAAAAGCACTTTGTTGTTTTCCATTTTCACACTGCACAATGAGAAACTAGCATTCAGACACACCACATTCAAAAAATCTAGGGAATTAAAAAGATAAATGGATTGGATTCATTCGGTGCTTTTTTAATCCTCATGGCCACTCAAGGCGTTTGACGCTATGAGTCACATTCACCCATTTGCACACACTTTCATACAATGCTTCTATATACATTTATATACAGCGCTTCTCTATCACTCATGCCCTCTTTTAATGATAGTATATTTACTTGCAGTGGCACAGGATTATTGCACAAGAACGTATACTGCATTTGTGCATTATATATAAGGAGTAACTGAAATTGACGTGTATATGCATATATAGACTATTATAAGTACATGGACAGGTATGGGATACAAAAATGATACTTCTATCTACTATATCTTGGCAGCTTCATAAATGTAAAGTGCGTGGTTATGGATAATAAACTATGGTTATGGTATGGTTAGCATCAGGTGTTGTAACACGCTACTCGTGTTGGATAAATGAATTGTTCAGGGAATCAATGACCATATAGCCTCATGATGTGGTGAAGAAGGAAGGATGTAGCACGACATGGATTTATGGGGCCAATACCAGTATAAGGGAGTATAAATGACCCCCCCCTGCTAGGTTGTTATTTCATCAGTGTAACTGTATTTGTTCGTAGCATTTAACAAAAACTACTTGGGGGATTATGATGAAGCTTGGTTGAAGGATGCAGTATCAGTTAGGGAAGAATCCACTTTCTTTAATGGTGCGAAATAGGGCAATTTTTCAACAATTTTATCAATTTCTGAAAGATTTTGTGTGAATCTTGATGAATTTTATTTTTATTTTCTTGGTATAGATGAATGTGTGTAATTTTGTGCAGATCCAAATCAAAGTCTGACTTTGAATGTGGATTTAAATATGGTTTCATAAGGTCGTTGGCGTACTTCAGCTACTGTATGTAAACAAACAGGGCTAGAAACTCTGATGTGTAGCTGAGAAACCTAATGTGGCGTTAACTAGAAGGCTTGTTTTAATTTAAACGGACAGTTGAGCCTAAAAGGCG
The DNA here is from genome assembly GCF_963576545.1 of Limanda limanda. Lineage (NCBI taxonomy): Eukaryota > Metazoa > Chordata > Actinopteri > Pleuronectiformes > Pleuronectidae > Limanda > Limanda limanda. The sequence continues at coordinate 22,715,165 of NC_083637.1, read as the reverse complement.
ACACCTGAGTCCCAGGAGAGTCAACTGACCTTCCCCATTGACATCGCATGTCGGTCAATCCTGTCCAGCCCTTTAAGCGTGTTACCTGCCATACACTGACCTCCTGTCTCGTCTTTCCTGAGAAAAGACGACTGGCAACAAATCAATAAAGTAACGACAACCTGTGACATTGGCATCTATAGCAGTTGGAAAGATCTTGGTTAGGCTTATTAAGTAGGACTGCAGTAAGTGGAGATCTGCCCTACACTACCTCCTCTGCCTCTATCTGTTTCACCACATAGATGGCACAACGCTTCACACTGGCCAATAACAGCTGCTGTGTGTTTTCACATTGTCTGATGCCTGGGCTGTTAAAATTAGCATTGAGTTAAGGCAGTTTGAACAATTGAACGCTATCCAGCGTCTGACTTGTTATTTTGGAACTGAGAGATCTAAATGTCTGAACCAATGAAAGTGGCTATGAAAGCTCCCTGTTTCCTGCCTGTTACCTGAACTCCACAGCTCAAACAGTTTACTAACTCGCAGCTGTTCACGGCTTTTAAACAGGCGGCGATTTGAAATGCGATCTCAGCCATTAGCTCAATACATCCTTACTGTCCTGCTTACATAGTGTTTGCCTGCAGTGCCCGTGTGACTGAGTTCACTATAATCTCCATGCTGCTCTGTGACTCTTTCTGTATGACAGGTAAATTGAAAACCATGAATTGGTCCATCACATTTAATTGTGTCCCTGCGTCATCCCTCACTCCAGCACTCCTCCCTTTCGCCACTCTGACTTTTAGTGTCCCATGGCCTGCATTTGAATCCCTTATCTCACCCTCCTCACCCATCACTGGCAATAGCATAACCCATTGTTTTTTATACCTCGTCTGATAAGAGAGTAATTTAAAGACACTCTTTATTGTCCCGCTCTTTCTGCCTCCCCTTCTCTTTATTTCATTATCTCTTCATACTCTACATTAACCATCTCTTTATCCTCCCCTACATCTCTTTCCCCATACACTCACCCATTCCTCCTGCAGTGCTCGCTCTCAAATTACCATGGTCCTAATCTCCCTGCATATTCTCACTCTCTACCTTCAAGCATAACATTGAACCTCTCATGCCTTCTGCCTATCCCACTCACTGCATTGTGTGTGTGTGTGTGTGTGTGTGTGTGTGTGTGTGTGTGTGTGTGTAGGATCTGCTCATCCATTCTTCCCACGTTCCTGTCCATATACCTTTACTTTCATTTGAACCCCTCACTTGGGAGTGTCACAGTGGCAGAATGTACCGCTCATGTATGTTTTGATAAATTTGTATTCTCACAGCAATTAAAGACAAACGATGTCTGGTGAGCTTGTGGAGAGAGAGAGAGTAGAATGATAAAACTGAAGAGGAGAAGAAGGTTATATGAATGGAGAGTGCTGGAAAGATGGAAATCTAGCCATCACAAAGAAAGTAGAGTAACACATCAACAAAGATCTTCAAGTAACTGGGTAACATCCTCTTAAAATAGTTTTATTAACCCACCAATACTAATTATACATTTTATTTATATAACACCTTTAAAAAACAAGTTTAAGTGCTTCACTCAAAAACGCAATAACAGAATAAATTACACACAGACAGGAATAAGGCATAGGACTGGCAAGTAGGATCAACTTTAACCTCAGGATTAAACAGATGTGGCAAATACATATAGATGCAGATGACAAATTTGAAAGACAATGAGATTCAAGAGCTTTTAGTGATACAGGCCAACGCCAGTATCAATGTGCTGTGAACATAAACATGTGATCTCCACAGCAGATTTCATGTCCTGCTCCTGCTCCTGCTCCTGCTCCTGCTCCTGCTCCTGCTCCTGCTCCTGCTCCTGCTCCTGCTCCTGCCCCTGCCCCTGCCCCTGCCCCTGCCCCTGCCCCTGCCCCTGCCCCTGCCCCTGCCCCTGCTCCTGCCCCTGCCCCTGCCCATGCCCCTGCTCCTGCCCCTGCCCATGCCCCTGCTCCTGCCCCTGCCCCTGCCCCTGCCCCTGCCCCTGCCCCTGCCCCTGCCCCTGCCCCTGCTCCTGCCCATGCCCCTGCTCCTGCTCCTGCCCCTGCCCCTGCCCCTGCTCCTGCCCCTGCCCCTGCCCCTGCCCCTGCTCCTGCCCCTGCCCCTGCCCCTGCCCCTGCCCCTGCTCCTGCTCCTGCGCCTGCTCCTGCTCCTGCTCCTGCACACTGTGCCTGAACGCTCCGGAGATTTCTTAGTTGTTGTAAACGTGTCTAACCAGAGACTGTCCTGCTGCGTGAAAGACAAACTGTGAATAAATTTAGCTAAAATGGGAATGTTATCATTCTGTTGTTAGTGTTTCTTTCAGCACAGCCCCACAGAGTTCTAGCTGTGGCTGTAGACAAAGCTGTAAAGATCGTATCTTTTTCTTCTCTGAAACACACATTTCCATCTGTTAAAAATGGCTGAAAAAATGTGGATTTAACAGAGTTTCCTGCACCGAATATGTGAATGAGGGAAAAGCCTGGAATATCACTGTGTAGGTTTTTACTAAGTGCAGCAAATGGGCCTTAAACCCTGCTGGGAGCAGAGCTGTGCTGATGCATTATACATGAAGGGCTAATATATATTGCACTGTACTCAGTAGAATCAACAGAGAAAGAGGAGGAGGGAGGGGAGAAAAGGGCGAGAGAGATACAGTCCGATGAGTCAAACGAGACATTTTGACACCATCCACACAGACCAGCTGTGCCTGCTGTCTCCAGACAACTGACAGATTCACTTCATTTATACATAAATGGACAGAAAACCCCGTGTGGTGAATGACCTCACCTCGGGATGCTTCCTCAAACCCATGTGGGCATATTTCTGATCTCTGAGATACAAAGAAATGTCAGAAATTTGAGGAATGAACCAGATCACTGAGGATATGTGCAGGCCTGACAGGGCTGAGATCATAGTACCAGACAGGTGATGTCCCCCGGAGCTTTGTGAAATGACGATTGGACGTCTGGCTGTGGACACAATGCATTCTTGTCACTGCGCACGTGTTTGCGTGCGTTGCTATGTAAAAGACAGTACTCTTCGTGGACACAGTGTTTATAATTAGACAGGTGAACATTTACCCTCTGGGATATCACTTACCCCTCCACGTCTTTCACCCACTTCCAACTAATGATTTAGTCATGCTGCTCCTCTGTCGTCATGACGCCTGTTGTTGGGGCAACCAATATCCCAGCTCTCTGCAGGGACATCTGAAGTAGGTCCAGACACTTCCCATCCATCTTGTTTGCATAGAACCGAACAGCGACAGTGACAAATGAATACTGAGGTAATTATAAATTTAAAAAGTTCCGAAGTTTAGAATTAGCAGCCTTCATCACATCAGCTCTTTTAAGAACAGTAATGAGGAAAAAAACTTTCTTATTGTAATAAATAAAACTTGCGACACCACTAAACATCACACAATCGACAACAATTAGTGCAGCAGCAAGTAAAAAACAGCACGACTCTAGTGATGATAGTGTCGGTGTGTCGGTTCATCACTTTAGTTGAGACTGAAATGTCTCTGGATTGTGATGAAATTGGTCTCCACAGGATGATCCCCTGGCTCTTCCTCACCATGAGGTTTTCATCTGAAGGGAACTCCACCAAGGAAATTACATTTTCCTCTGCGTTTGTTCGTCTGTATTTTACAATAACTACCAGACAGATTACTAGGAACTTGGTAGGAAGGATGTGGTTGATTTAGTTGATTTATGTGTGAATAATTCACGGAACTTGATTAAAAAAGACATTAAGGGAACTGATATTTATAAGTGTGTGCAATTTGTTGCAGATCCAAATAAATGTCTGGTCTTTGAATGTGGTTTCATAAGGGGCCTGTTGTGCCTTGGTAGAGGTTTTAAGGTATTTCTGTGAATCTCTAAAGTAATAACACAGATATCTTGATGGAAATACATATTTACATGTGTAATTTGGTGTGTCTGGATTGAATTTAAGTGGACTCTTTGACGTTGGTTAAGTTAGGTGCTTTGTGGCCATTCTTGTTTCTATAGAAATGTTTTAACAAATTTTGTCTGGATTATTATTAGATGTTGTCTTGACATTCTTGTCCTGCCGCTCAGAAAACACAGATCACAAGCAAACAGCACAAGGGTCTGGTTTACTGGACCTCCGAATGAAACAACAAAACATGTGATCTGTATCTAGCCTCCAGAATGAAAGTCATTTCTGATCTGACGATTACATCAGCAGGATATCGTCAGTATTCCGTGTCTCCCAAAGTGTTTACAATTTACAAACACAGAGACTTTGTCTCCCCGGACACAATGAAGGAATTTCCAGGTTATGTTTCCTAATCATCATATTGATGGTTATGCTACAATATACAGTATGATGTACTGTAGAGCCACAAAACGAAAACAGAGACATGCTGCATCTGTGGTACAGCACGCAGAGATGTCACTTTTTCGTCAAACTAAAGGACATTTTAATAAAACACACATTTTTGGAATCCTTCTCTGATTTTACATTAAAAAAAGAGGAAATCTGTTGATGAGATAATTGGTGTTGGCTGCTGCAGCATCTGTGAGAAGTGACAGGATGTGAGCTTCACGTGAACCTGATCAGGCACAATCACACTGACAAAGGCCCAAAACAGTTTCAGCACACATCTGTGGTAATCCTGTGATTGAAGAGCTGCAGGGGTTATTTCATACATCCTGTCGTCAGATTGGAGACACTGTGATTGAGTGCGACAGAGAGAGAGAGAGGACAGTGGGCGAGCGCAGTCAGGTCTGTGGCACTGCAGAGAAACTTATGAATGATTCCTCAGTAGCGGACTTACTGAACATGAACAGCCCTGCAGGACTCAACCAGAAATATCTCATCCACTTGTGTTCCAGCTCGAACTCCAGCTGTATTTAGACTTTTATCCCCATCTTTCAAATTGAAGAGTAAACAAATCTCAAATCAGCTGGAGATCTTCTGGGACTGTGAGACACGTTTTGTTTTACATTGAGAACACGTGAGCAGGAGGAGAAGTTAGTGGTGCACAACGTTTACAGAATGGCTTGAAAATATTTGTATATGCCAGGTTCGGCTGTATATGTCAGCTAAGGCTGGGCAATAAAACAATACCATTAATTATCGTCATATGATTTTCATCAATAGCCATATCACAAAATGTAAATATATATATGTATGTTTTTTTCTGCACTGTGTAGGCACAGTGAGGAGGTTTAAAACATAATAGATCTTTGTCAGATGTGTAGAATTATTTGTCATGCTCTGCTCATAGAGAAGAGTTTAAAACCACAACCTTCACTCAGGAGCAAAATCTGTCTTTAAACTTAAAAGAAACATTACCGTGATAATTCAAATTATAATTATCGATATTGTCTGATAAGAACATTTTCATCATGGTATCATTGGGCCATGGTCAAGCCCTATGTGCAGGAGTGCAATGCTAAATTGAGTACTAAAGAGTACTTATTCTACAACTAGAATGGCACTCAGTAGAGTGCATACCTCCGCCAAAGCCCAATCAGGCCTAGACAAATTACACACACTCATAGATATCAGACCTCTGAGTATGTCGGATTTTTTTTTTCAATCAAGATTTTTTCATTATTTCTTGAGAAATTCACAAAAATGTCAAAATGAACAAAGAGAACGTCCTTCTGCCGCTGCTCCAAAATGGGTTCTTCCTTAGCTCACACACAACTCTTTCACCAAATGCAAATCAAATCAGTTTAGTAATTTTCACATAATCCTTCTGACAAACAGCAAAGAAAACATAACTTGCGAAGGTAAAATGGCACTTTTTGTGCCCCACTGAACTAGAGGAAAATTGTATTTTGCATGATCATTGTTGTCTATTTGTTCTGTATGTACTTGTAAAAAAGATTGGTGTAACATTCCTAACAATTAGCCAATTATCAATGGTAACTTAAGTTATTTGAACATGATCTGAGCTCTTTTATGAATCTTAATAGTTTCCAGAATTAATAAACTGTAGCCAAACAACAACAGGGAAGTGGAAAAAGGAAGAGGAAGTTGATTGTATCTGACATCTAGTGTATTTAAGGATTAGGCTGGAGAGAACGAGGGTATGACTGATACCATGTGATATGAGTTGAAAACATGAATATTTTGGTTCAGCGTTCCAGAGTCTCTTACATATTTAATACACCTCTGCAGGCGTCGGGTGAAAACCTTAAATGCAATAATTAATGTCCTTGCTGCCAAAGGGGCGACAGAACGGAACAGATTAAACTCTTATCTCCGCTGGAGCTGCTCTTCTGCTCTCAGGTGTAGTTTCAGTATGAGAGAACAACAGAGTTCAGAGATCCTCGTCAGCAGCGCAAGGGAAGCAACACGCAGAGCAGTGAGGATATTGATTTTTGAATAACAACCCTTGAGGTCAGTCGTGAATTGCTCTTGTTGGTTTGAGCCTCTTGATCACGGCCTAATAAAAAAAACAATCAGCCTCCGCAGCACGGGCGACCATCGTCATAATCATCAGTGTGTGGAGCAACTGCTCAGCCTGATCCAGATGCTGTGGATGGTAAGCAGAGCAGATCGAGAGGCTGATTAAAATATCCAAGCTCCTCCTTCAGGTTCCATCCCTCCACCTCTACGGTCCCTACAACTCAAACAAAGCAAACATGCAGACATACGGAGTTCAACATCCTACTTAAAATCACCTCATTGAAACAGATATCGTCAACATGAGACAGGGTTTAAAGACTTAAGAATGTTTAAATCTGAATTGTAGGCCTCAAAAACAGTACAACATTAAAATGTTACACACTGCGTCTTAAATATATTTAGGTCTTAAATATTGGTAATGTTGATTTAATGATCCTGTCGCACATTTTTCAATGAATTTCATTTTTTTAAGAGATATGTTTTGGAGGAATGCATAGTTTGTAGTTCTTTCTCAGAAATACAGATATCAGCACGTTGTAATAAAACTGCAAACAAGACCAACGTGCAGCTGTCAGGTCCTGTCAGGATAAATGTCTGTCTTGGCCATGGGAAAGACTGTGGTCTACCAGGGTTATTCTCTATGAGACTTATCTCCAATTAGAGGAAAGAAAAAAGTAATTTTGGGACTCTGATATTTCTGCATAGTTCTCGTACTTGAGTTCGGTCTTAAATTGCCGTCATTATGGTCTCAAATTTCTTTTAAAAAGTGTTAAATTGTACTGTATTGAAACTGGTAGAAACAGTTTGGCCAGCTTGTGGCTTTTAGGTGATTTAACAACTCGTTCAATTTGTTGCCTTGATTTGTCAATTAATGCACAAGTTTTAACAATCTAGATAACATCTTGGAAAATCTGTCTTAATGCTGTAAAATATGGTTTAGGGATGTAAAAGAGAACAGAACTACGTGCCTAACAGCCAAAACCAAAGTACATTTACATATATCAGTCTAATCAAAATACATTGATTATTTTCTTCATAGCAACATAAGACACAGTGCAGTGTTTTTGCATCTGATGAAGCTGTGAAGTCATGGATGTAGTCAATCTGGTCTCTCCTGAAGCACCCCCCCCCCCCCACCCCATCAGCAACTCTGTCTAATCAAAATACACTTGCATTCTGTGCTCTCACTAAATTGAAAACTGCAAAGTTATTGAAGCACCATAGAGCACATGCTCAGAATCAAGCTGTGAAAATAAACAATCATTCAGCACCAAAATACCCACGGTTGGCTGCGGCTCAAGAGGAAGAGCAGATTGTCTAAAATTCAGAAGGCAGTGGTTCAAGCCCCATTGCAGAAATGTCCTTGGGCAAGACACTCAAGTTTCCCCTGATGGCTAGAAAATAGAAAAATGGATGGATAGAGAAAAGCGCTGAGTTTAAAAGAGCTGTGTGAATGTGTGTGTGAGTGGGTAAATTAGTCTAAATAGCTTTGAGTGGTCACAGGACAAGAAACGCGCTTTATAATTACAGTCTATTTACCATTTACACACACGCATAAGTCAGAACAGTAGCTGGTGTCATGGGTGAAAAAGGCTTGAAAGGTTACTGAGATTATGTTTGTTGTGACTTGTCAAATACCCTGTGTTCAGGTGGAAAACAGCAGAGTTGCTGATGGGGTGGGGGGGGGGATGCTTCAGGAGAGACCAGATTGACTACATCCATGACTTCACAGCTTCATCAGATGCAAAAACACTGCACTGTGTCTTATGTTGCTATGAAGAAAATAATCAATGTTATCAATATCCCTGACTATTAATAAACACACAATTGATCAAAATCTCCTATTTCTATTCCCTACTACATCATTAACTATGCCTATTGTTGATATCACTATATCTACATTGTATATTTACTTTAATTCAAGAATAACAGACCCAGTCACATTAAAGAACTTACACTTACATTCATATGAATGAATAGGCTCGCCCCTGCCCACTCAGACTGGATCAGTGGATCAATTCTCCCCTGGTTATAGATAAACATAGATTTTTACATAAAAATAACTATGTGATCATGTGACACAATGCTATGTAAAAATGTAGTGCAGTAGAAAGTACAGATGTGTGCTCATGTATAGTGCCTTGAGGAGTACACGTGAAAGGTACCCGAAGATAAAGTTTCCTAAGTAAAGTACAGATACATGAAATAAATGTACTTTGTTTATTCCTCCTACTGCCTTTTAAAAAGATTGGACAGTCCTAGTTCTGCTTGTATGCAGTAAATGTTGTGAGTGGTCATCATCAGACTAGAAAAGCGCTATATAAATACAAATCCATTTACCATTTACAAGGTTTAACGTTAAAGTTATTTTTTTTCCTCATGAATCTCTGTTGTCTATCCGACCATGACTTATTGTGAACATTTAAAAAAAAGAGTTAAGTCACAGCTAGAAGCTACTTCATTGACAATAAGCTTTCTTTCTCCCAAGGTCTGTAGGAGAGAGTCACGAAGCCATTTAGCTCTGCTCAAGGTTCCTCTGACACACAACCACACACTTTCTTTCTCTCTTAGAAGGAGACTGTATAAAAGGAGATTTGTATTTCTTTCCATTTGTAATAATCTTGGCATGACAGAGTGTGGCAGTGTCATAGTAAAAGAATCACATTAGAGTTGCTTTCTTTTTTGCGTTTGTTCTTCAGCTTCATCAAAGGATATGTATGATATTGAGAAAACCAGCCAATTGGAAATACCTTCTATATCCATTTTTCACTGTTTAAATCTACTAACACATGCGTTCTTACAATATGTTTATACAGTGGTCTAGGTTTCCAGATGCAGACAATCTCTGTTTATTTGGGATGAAAGAGTTGTGTCTTTAATCTTTCCTTGGGCCCATAACTCCTTGCTACTCTCCAAGATTTCCAAGATCATAGATTGTTTATACAGACGAACAGCATGACTGCTCCCTAAAAGTGAAGCCAAAGCATCTCAAACGTCCCCTGGTGGATGGCTACGGTATAGGTCATAAACCCCACATCTTCCATTACAGCTGATCGGACATGGAACAAACTAAAAAGTAAATTCATAGTACACGTAAAATAAATTGTGATAAAAAATGGCATCTGTCATTCTTATCACACGCAGAGTTTCTTCTGGTAAGTTAATTCGTTATTTGATGCAATAAAAACAGAGTGAAACATTATGGTTGACAGCTGAGATTGGCTCAGGATTGGTTCAGCTCATATTGGCGGCACCTTGCACAGACTTTCGCACCCAATGGGCAAGATGGCAGAATTTGTATATGGAATATTTTGGCTGGGCTTCTCGCTATAGTGGGAGGAAGTGGAGATGTTATATACAGCCTACGATCCACATGATACAATTATACCATAGCATGAGTGGTATAAGATTTCTTTAGAGGCTGACGAGCAAAGACAATTTCAAATCTCACTGTGTATGGAAAACCTCATCAGCTGACATCCGGCTTAATTTCACTTGTGCAGGCTTGTGTATTCACCTGCAGGATGGCGCTAACACACAACACAGCCAGTGTTACGTGTGTATACCCTCTATCCTCCTCACTACAATTGATTTCCCTTCATATTTTTGTGACAGAACAAGCGCGAGGCTGGTTGGACAGACGGCCGACATGTTGATATCTAAATGACAAAGCTCTTCTCAGCTCTGACGCTCTGACGCTGACATTGACGTTGCCATGTCTGACTGTCATCCACTTCAGTTCCTACAGGTTCCTGCGAGACCTCTCCGTGTAGTTTAGTTTTTTCAATCAGTCACACACACATACACACACACACTCCCTCCAGTATGTGTTGTGAGTTTGTGATCCATCCATCGGTTTTGTTGATAATGCAATACTGCTGATTTCCTCGGATCAATGCTCTGTTCTATATGCACACACACACACACACACACACACACACACACACACACACACACACACACACACACACACACACACACACACTTATATTTTTACAGCTGTTTTCTCTTCAGGTGTGGACAGCACAGTTCTGTATTGGCAGTTAACACAACTACTCTGATCCGCAGCACTCACACTCATGCAGACACGCTCGCTAATCCTTTTGAGTGTAAATATTTGTGTGTAGCTGCAGGTTCGTCATGGCTACTGACTCCGTGCAGAGCAGGCCTGGCTCCATTAATAATGGACAGTGGGAAATAGCATGGACAGGACAGAGCCAGCGGTGGAGGGGCATTATAGAGGGACTGAACATACCAGCTCTGACACTCAGGTTACATGATGTTACTCTATAGGCAACTGGGAATGGTGATTACATGGGTGAACACGCAGACAGTCGAGAAGAAATTCATTTGGGGTGAACACTAAGGTTGCTGTGGGGTGAATGGTCAAATTGTTTTTTCCAGCTGTTGAGATGAGCTTTCAGCGTGAATTTGAATCCCATCATGCTCCCCGTGCCGGGTCGTCCCTGTGAATTCACGTTGAATGGCGAGCTGTGTGGCGCGGCTCGCCTTCAGATGAACATTATGTTCCTCTTCTCCTGTTTCCTCTGGGGGCTTCTCTACATTGTTATACTAGCATCTCTCCAACCACAGCCCTGTCTCAGCATGTACTGCTCACTGTATTACAATACTGCTGATATATATATATCAGTGTGCTGATATGATATGTGGATGTGGTATTTGTGTGTATGCAGGGTTGTTTTTTAAAGGCGATGTATGGTATGGTTACATCTACAGAACATTTCCAAAGGGTCTCGCAGGAAATGAAGTGACACAGTGGCACAATTTTCTGTGTGTGTTTGTGATTGTGTGCATGTGTGGGTGCATGGCCTTATGCATAATGAGTGTTGATTAAGACTAAAATTAGATACTCCATGAAGAAACGTGAACAGTTGGCTTCACCAGATGAACACTCTGACACCATATCATCAAACACCTCGTGTGAGCTGCCTCCAGAGATTGCACATACGTCACCTCATCTGGCCAGTGGGTGGAAAAAAGGCTGCTTTTAATTTCTAACTGAAGTTTTTACAATATTTAAACAACTCAGGACAGACACGGTGAAGCAGTTTGGAGAAGGAGGTGCATGTGAAACAGTTATATGTTTGAAATGGACCTGAGATGAGTTATGCTAGAAACTGGATCACATGCACTTAAAATCCTGAATTTATCACTCACTCTTTTTTAACCCTTGTGTGATTTTCATGTTTTTGTTCCTCAGCAAATGTTCACGTGTCTCTTCAATGCATCATTTAATCTTTTATATCAATATAGCGATAACAATTTAAAATACTCAACAGATGTTCATTTTATCCCAGTTACAAACATTATAGACAGCATACATTAATAATTAGATTCATATTTGCTGACAAACCCCGGTTACATAAAATGTATGAATATAAGTGCTCTTCGTTTTTTTGTGATTAAATGCAATAAAAAATTAATATCAGTTGCAATCAAGATATGGGTAGAAAAAAAACAATATGATATGAGGTATTTCATCACTACTGATGTTTATTACTTTGAACTTAATTAGAAATTGAACACACTCATGTCAGTCTACACAACACGAGCCCCAATAAACAGATACATTATCCGTGTCAGTCCACACAACAACATCAGTCCAATTGAACACAAGCTTTACATGCTGACCTGTATTTCTTGCACTTGATGCATGTTTACTGTGTCATCCATCTTGGGTCCACACACATTGCATTGTTCCTTTTGCTGCTACTGGCTGCAACCTAGAATGATGAAGGTTCTGCTAGCTCGTCTTTCTGCTACCACAGATACTGTTGCACAGAAAAGTTATCTGCAAGTTTCTGTATCCCACAGGACGTCTGTGGATTCCCCTTAGGATCTGAAAACTCCAGCAAGGATAATAACATGCTGCCCCTCCAAATAGCATCTGGGATGAAAAGTTCCCGAATGAAAAGAGACTTGGTATCCTGCAAATGAGTACCCGCCAGCCGTGTTTGCCCTGGTTGCATTCTTATCACATTGGCAGCCATGCGGGGGTGGCTCATTCTTTAGGCAAAAGGACCATTCAATTTCACCGTTATTTGTCATCCATATTTTTCCACTTGCTGGCTGCTGATGGCCTGGTCCTGGTCCTGTGGCTGGCTGCTGACGGGCTATTTGTGGAGCTGACTGATGGTCATTCTCCTCCTCTTCTCTGTCAGACTCTGAATTGACAGAAATGTGATCCTCATATTCTGAAAACTTCTCTCTCGTCACAAATCATTTCACCCTCTAAGCAGAGAATCTTTTTTCCGTCTTGATCGATTGTGATAAGGTGCCACAAAGTCAAAGCTGTACATTTGTTGTTTGTCATATCCCAATTCGCAGCTGAGAATAATAGAGTAAAATGGTAATAACATAAGACAGAGGGTAAAATGTGCAGGTATGGCGGAGCAGAGAGGTGTAGATGTTTGAAATGTAACCATGTTGCAGCACCAGCAGCATGCCCAGGTAGGAGGAGGTAAGAGTGACGGTACATAGTACAATTTCCACATTTGTATTACTTTTGGGTCCAGAGATTCCGAGCGCCACATATGTAAAATAAATGTGAAGGAAGGTGTTCAGTTTGCAGTCGTTAATAATATGTTCTTTTTCATGTTCTTTACAGAAAAAGAAACACTGCCAATGAGTCTGAGGTTGAAAAAATAATTGCATCATTTGTCTTTTAGCAAACATTGAAAACGGGTCCCACAGACCCAAACACCAAGGGCATACATACTCCCTCATATGGAAAGGATCTAAAACTGCTGAACATAGAGTTGGCAGTATGTCTGAGATTCTTCTTGCACTGTTTGTGTGTGTGTTTGTGTGTGTGTGTTTGTTTGTGTGTGTGTGTGTGTGTGTGTAATCATACACCAGTAGTGTGTGGCACATCCTACATCCTCTGGACCACATTCTCCCCAGGCACATTATCAGTTTCCATTGAGCCTCTCCAACGATCTCATCTACAACAGCAGTTACATATCTGTTTCTCTGCACTAGAATCATAGTGTAAGACATCTCCGTAACCTTTAACCCACTGAAAAAATGTCACAGTAAATAAGAAAACAGTGAGTGAACACACCGCTACCTGTGATACAAGTCAACCAAAGGTTTGACTTAAAGGAGTATGTTCCAAAATTCATAAGAGACCTGCACGTTCGTTTTTTAAGATTAGAGTCTGTTTGTACAAGCATAGTCGTCTTTTACTGTGATAAAGTGATGACAAAGTGCATCACTGTTTCATCTGTTAATTTGCAGGTCAAAGTTGAACAAAAGTGGCAAAGTTTAATCGTTGTGAGAGCACAAACAGGGTGCATGCAGCTTGGTTAGTGACAGACAGTTGCACCGACCAGTCATATCATTTGGCCCAAATGAAATGAATGATGATGTAGCACACTACTACAGTTACAAAGTGCTTCACAATAAGTAAGATATCAAGTCAATTAAAGTAACTGTATTGTAACTGCACATCTCACAGACATTTATTTCCCAGCAGACATGTTGACATGTTGAAGGTGTAAGTAACTGATAACATTAACGAGTGCATTACATGACATTGGTCCCTGCACAGCTCAATCTGAGCTGTATTCTGCCACAGTAATGACATGCGTGTGTGAACTGACTTTACATTTTTTTTATATTTGATAAAAAAAAGTAAAAACTGCCACATACAGCAAATAAAAAGGAAAATAAATATGATTCCCTGTCACTTTGGAAGACCAATTTCAGTGTGTATGGAGCCTCCTCCTCCTCCGCTGTATGATTCAGTTTATATAGCAACAAATCACAACATATGACATCTCGAGGCACTTTACACAATAAAGAAGCAACCTTATAATGTTATAGAGAGATAGACGTTTAGAGAAAATAAACTCTTTTAGCAGGAAGAAAGAGAGGAAGAAGTGGATGAAGACAGCTCTTTTTGCTGTTATATTTATTGTCACACTGTCTTATAATAGTGTAACACAGGGGTTCTCAAACGTTTCAGCCCCAAAATAACTGTGCCAAAGACACACGACCCTCATTAAACCAAGAGACATTTATGTCTTCACAAGAAAATCCCCTACTTTCACATGTTGCAGTGTTTCCTGTGATCCTGTAAATGTTCCTGTTGCAACTGATGCTGCCGCTCATCTGTCGTGATCACCTCAAGAGTCACAAGGAGACACGCAGATTTTATTTGAAATCCTCCTTTTGGAAGAATAATGGCTAAAATTTGAAATAAGGAATTGCTTTAAGTTGTATTTCAGTCAGACAACTTTAAATGTGTATTGCAGCAGAAGATATTGTGTCTATAGTCTCCCCCTTCATCACTCCCCCAGATATGATTTCATAGACATAATGGCAGTGATTAGCAAATATTTATAACGTCCCTGTTGGAGCCTACAGGTTGTGGAGGGGCACAATCAATTGGCAGCAATACTGACACAGCAGTGGCGGAGGGCAAGCGAGGGGAGTGATTGGAAGTTCTTGCAGCTTAAATAGATCACCAAATTGGGAGGGGGTGTATTAAAGAGGCATGTGGAGAGGAGGCATGTCACCTGATTGGAGAAGCGACAACATGACGCTTCAGATTTTGGGAACAGTCATGTCGTCCATCTTATGAGTGAAAACGACTCTCATTTGTCCTTACACTAACTCTCCTCTCACCCAGCTTCTAAAACCATTCATTTCATCCAAGTTTTGGAAGTCATTTTTTTAAATGTCTACTTAGTCTACTCCACATTCCCATGTCTAAATGTAACCCTCCAACCTGAGAAAAAATTTAAGTCATTTATCAGTACCCACTGACACAGCCCATACACGCTGTGGCATTCAAGAACCAGTAGTTTGGATTATGGGACAGTTATAGTTTTAGTAAAGTTTTGACATATGCGTTTATTTTGAAGTTTGTGACTAGAATTTAAGAGGATGCTGTTTTTGAGTTTTAGGTGAAAGCTTCTCTGAAGACAACGCAATAAATTGGATTATGTGTAATATGATTTAAAGGGGGAAACAAACTCCGCTGAGTTATGAGCTAGGCTTTTCAGGATGTAAATTCATGCACACACACACACACACACATACACACACACACACACACACACACAAACACGCACACACAAACACGCACATGTACATTAATCTTGTGTGTCTCTATGCCTCAGGGCCATATGGGTCTATTTAGCTTTAACACAATCATCTAGTTATGTTTCCACACTAAATCTTGAATATATTCTATCTGACAGAGACTAAATTGACTGCCCTGTGTTTACTTGGCTCATTTTTCATACCGCTGAGATTTAAATCGAGCCCATCAGAGAGAAATCCAAAAAATCGAGAAATAATAATCTTTTTAATGGGTTTGGAATGAATTACAGTGATACCCCCAACATGCTTTGTGAATTTATACAAGATAAAGTAGTTTTGATAACAGCAGGGGGGGTTTTAAACAATGAAAGGAAAACATAATGTATTGTGAATAGAAATCAGGCAACAACTCTGCTGGATGAAATCTTTCAAGTGTGCAACATTTGTAAACGGCGAGTAAATCAGTTATTTCTGTTCACAACAGGTGATGAAAACATGAATCACAGTCAACTGTGTGTAAATCATTGAAGCAGCCATCAAGCAATATACGATGCCATGGAATCACTAAACCTATGGACGTCTATCACTAATTAGACTCATGACAACGATTTATCAAACTCATAAATTCAACTCAAGAGGTATAAGGAAAACTTTGCCAACATTTCTGGCAGGAAAAACATTTTTAAATCTTCTCTCTGGGACCCAGGATCAGTCAGTACCAAAACAAATAAAACAACCTTGTGTCGGTTCTGAAAGACATGCAGGGTGAACACTCCTGACAACTGCAGTGTGAAGGACTTCTGCATCATTCAATGTTTTTGACTAAAGAATCTAAAGTCTAAGTTTTAAAGCATGGAAGAAAAAAACACAAGATTTATTCATGAATTAGTTATCCGCTTCATCAGGACTTTGTGGGGGTGTTTTTTTCATTTTAATCAAATGTGATTGACAGCTCCAAATCACCCTCCACCTGCTCTTGACGATTCAGATATTATGAAATCCTGTTTGATGACAAGATTTGAAAGACATCACCTTTCTCTCGCTAAATCCCAGTGTGACCACGTTGGGCCCTGTTGTTCATATCAAGAACCACATTGATATAAATAAGTTAAACTGATAGTTCATGTCTTTGTGGTTTGTTTGTTCATCAGTTGTGCTGCAGCAAGCATCATATTATTAAGTTGTCTGTCCAATAGGGAGACGTTATTTTAGAGGGACAAACAAAATGTTATTTAAAATGAATTTGTTGGTTTCCTGTTTCATACGGACAGTAAGTGTTGGTTTGTTTTAACCATAACCACAAATCGTGCTGTGATCTTATCCATGTGGATATTATGGTAACCTTGACAACAAGGTACCAACAACTTCAATGAAGTGGTAATTTTAACCCAAAAGCCTAAATGACATGTCATATTAATAAGATCAATATTAATAAATGTTGTAGAAGTCTTCAGTGTTTGAATCTGAACAGCATATTTTTGTAATTACAAAAGTCATGATTTTGATCAATTCTAAAACAAACAAGAGGGATTGAGATACACAAGCCTCATTTCAATACCTATCTGGATTTTCAAATTGATTGGACGATTGCATAATTGTTTTTTAAATGAAAATGAATTAAAAGTAAATAAGTCTCAAAAGAATTAACTCATCCAACACAGGAAAATAATGATGGTATGAGAGGTGAAACAAGATATGACATCGACAATCAAAAATGCTGAATTTGAATATGTCTGATGATTTCAAACTATTAACACGCTCACAAAATCATCCCTTCAAGGTTTTTAATCCCAGAAAGAGTTGCCCGGTTTTGTGAGGGGATCTAATTCTCTGTTGTCATGGTAACGAAGGCGAAGGTACTCTCATCAACCTCAGACAAAACGGTTACATTTCAAGGCTAAGTTTGTGTTGTGAATGCATGTTAATTCCCAGTGTCCATGTTTTTCATATTTCTGCCACAATTGCTGAAGATTTGATGCAGAATCTGCCCGGTAACAACAGCCATGGTAACCGGTGCTGGGAGGGATGTGGAGCTTCGACTTGGCCCAATGTGCTTTCCCCTTGAAGCCATAGCAGTGTCATGTTATGTTCAAAATTATGCTTATTTAACCAACCTCTGGGGTTTGTAAATAGCCTTTGGTTTTCAGTCAGTATAGATAATTACCTTTATTTCATCAAATTACGTCCATATAAAGCATCGGCTATTTTATCTGCCCATGGTGTGTTGTGTGCCAGTTCATTTTCAGGAAGCTGCCTGGAAATAGCAGTTTACATTTTGAGCCGATTTTAACTAACTTGTTTTCAACAAGTTAGTTAAAATCTCGTCTTTTCTCCTCAAAGTTCACCGCTCCGAGAGGCTGCACAGAATTGAGATGAAAACATCAATCACAGTAACTTCCAAATCATGGATTTCCCCCGATGCAAATCTGACATTTACATGACAGAGAATAGGGAGAATCTTGTGGTATGGAATGTTTTAATGTAAAATTGATATGCCAACGCCACTTGAACAATGGGTGTCATTCTGCAAATGCCAGTGTCAAAGTCTCCATCAGTCAGAGGTAATTGCACTATTAAATGAATGAACACGGCATTTGCACTGTCAGCACTCTCGGTCAGATCAGTGGAAAATAGAGCTTATCTATATATCAAACTATGCAGAAGCTTAAAACAACGCTCAACATGGCTCAAGACAAATTAATCATGTGATCATTGACCTTTGGAACCATTTTTTTTAACATGGAGCCTATAGATTTGTCCCAATTTAGCAGGAGCCTTCCTGGGCTTTGTGGACTGTGAAGGGTGTGACTGCTCTAACCTGATGATACGGACGCCTAAATGAAAGGCAAGACGTTCCGCGGAGCATGTCCACCGCTCATGCAGGCAGTGTAGCCTGGGTGGTAGTTTTTCAACATTTGTAGCAGAATCCTGGAATAGGTTGGTCTAATCGCACACGCTGTGACACAATCAGTCTTCAGTCAAAAGCAGACCCTTGAATTGGGACACGTGACGCAATGTTTGTAAATATGATCAGTTGCTTTGCAGTTAATTTTGTATGGACTTTTATATGCAAATCAGCTATACAGCTACATCTGGCCCAGCAGTTGTGTTGTGCATGGCCCCTGCTGAATAAACGAATAAATTAAGACTAATCAAATAATGTGAAGTTACACTTTTCCAAATGTTGTGTCAGTATTCCTCCCTGTAGGTCAGAAAAACATCTGTATCGGTTTCTTCAAACATGAATGTATGTATGCAGGCAAACGCAGGAGTTTGTTTTAATTGAGCAGCTCAAAGACGATTTCTGAACGTACAAGATTGTTTTTCACGTCTTTAAATGTAACAGCTGGCTCTTTTGTATCAGCTTCCATGCAGCATCCAGCTCACAGAAAGAGCCGCTGCTGTTTAGGCTTTGTGCACCGTTCATGTGCGTTTTCTCCCCCGCTGGTCGCTCCTGTGTATCAGGCAGCCAGAGACCTGTGTGTCCCTCATGTTTTCGGCTGTCACAGGTGTGACAGCGTGTGTCCTGGAGTGTTTAGCAGATGCACCAGCAGCAAACGCATGACAGGCAGGTTGGGAGGTGAGTTTGGATATGATACACACTTATGCACTCAGCTGTGACGTTAAGGACCTGGTCCATCTGTCCTTTTGTCCTTTACACCTGTCCCTTGATTCTGTGTCAATTTCCAGTGAAGAAGAGGTAATACAGTACCTTGTAAAGTGTTACAATAATGTGGTGATTTATTGAAGAAAGTGCTATAAGGGATTACAATTTCAATTTCAGTAATTACATAACATGACAGCTGCTAAGCCTGTAAACAGTTCTATACTTTGACCTTGACTAGTTCACAACAACAGAAAAATCTCTATAGCATTCTAACGAGGGGGGGGGGGGTGCCGCCTGCAGGAGACAGGACGTAACCTATAAATTGCGCTGCAGAGATCACATGTTTTTGTTGAAAGCACATTGACAGCAGCTTCCCATATCAACGAAAGCCTTTCCAAGTTGAAATCTTCGACCGCGTCTTCCACGTGAATTGCCCCTTTTTTCTTGATTTCTGCATATGTTTGCTATAGTCAGCCACTGTTAACTTTGAGCAAAACACCTCCTGTGTTAACTTTGTTCACCTTTTGTCTGTGTCCAAAGTAACAAAATCCACCTTCTTGCACTTCTCGAACCTCTAGTCTGAAGTTCACAAAGTTACATCTTCCGTGTGGAAGTTAAATCACCCAGGCAAGAAACAGTCCAACACAAAACCATCAGTAAAACCTAAATTTTGCATTTTTAAACCTTGGCTTTTTGAGCTTTAGAAGGAACTGGTTGTTGGGGTAAAAGCCAGGCTAGTTGTATTCACCTGTTTCCACTTTATATATTAAGCTAATCTAACCGACTGCTGGCTGAAGCTACTTATTTACAGTCCGAACATGAGAGTGCTATCGACCTGCTCACCTAACCCCCCAGACACTGAATAGGCATTCTTCCAAAACCATCAAACTATAGCTCAGATCTTGGGCTGGTAAGACTGTAAAAGTTTACAAGAGCAGTTACTGATACTTCCAATCCCCTGGCCCCAAAACACATTAACACACAATTGCTTGAAGCCGACTATTACGTGACTCACTGGTTAACTTCGTCCCTGCTTCAGTGGTGTCTCTTCAGTTGAAAAGTCCTGGGCAGGCAGGTCGTAGACGGACAGGTACGCTAGCAAATCATTTCATTCAGTCCGGCTGAAATGATTGGTTGTGTTAATTACAGTTCTATGAGGGCCACAGACACCTTCATTATATTGTTGGTTATTGGGACATGCTAAAAACCAGGTAAAACATCATAAACAAATTACCAACCCTATCTTAAACCTCTCGATATTCTCCTTATGGTTATAGTCTTTTTAATCCTGGGCAACAGGTTTGTTTACCATAAGCTGCTGCTTTCCTTAGACACATAAACCTGCAGTAAGTTGCATGAGGTGATACATTTTGTACTAATTCATTTAGTTGTGTAAGTTGTGTTTGTGTGCATACGTGTTGGCAAAGGAATGAGGTGTTGTGTGTTTCCATATGAGCGGGTGGGTGTGTATGGGAGCTATACGAGGCTGAAGACCAACATACTGTATAGTGAGCAGGATATCTGTGGTACAAGAAAAGCATTTTTATGGAGGAGTCCGGGGAGCACACGGCTGAAGATTTAGGGTCTGGCTCTTGGCATTCTCCACGGGACACTGGGAATGGTATGTTCTGCACTGGCCAGGCCGTCTTCCCATGTGTTCCCATCGGAATCTGTCTCTTCCTCTCTATCAAGTGCTCACACGCGCATCCTTTTTCCAGGCGCTCATCTGGACACCGCTGGGTTCCTCCGCACCTTCCCGCTGGACACTTGCCTTCACACGCAGCGTTGCCATGATTGTATCTTATTACACAAAAAAGAGCGACTTGTTGTGGATGTTGTCATCAGCTCCAAATTTGGAATCCATGCAGCAACGAGCTGTTTTTTTTCTTGTTGTGAAGGGTGCTAACACTTTGTCTTCCTAATGCACAGATGCTTTGGTACTTTACATACAAAACACTACAGGTCACTAGCGTGGTGATGAAGTAGAGCTGTGTAATGCACATTAGACATGTGCCTCCTCACCTCTCTGACAAATCCGAGATACTTCGGACTGATCGGGGAGTTGCAAAGTAGGAGAGCGGGGAGAGGACAAGGAGAACGTCTGATGAGAGGAAGAAAGACAAAGAGAGAGAGAGAGATGAAAAGGAAGGAGAAAAAAGGTGACTCTTGCTCAGTTTGTGAAGCGTAACGTCTGCTGAAGGTGCTGCTTGTGGGTCACCTCCATCACCCACCTCAGTTAATCATAACACACGGCCTGGCACGCTTGCATGCACACACACACAAACACACCCGCACACACACACCCTTGTGGTCGTCACCACCTGATTTGCCTTGACTACTGTCACCGAAGAGGACAGCAAGCTGAAAATGTACACGTGTGACTTCACTCACGTGCTTCCCAGTTGAAGGTCGTTTGACTGAAACAACAAAACATGTCCTACTTCTTGTTGTAACTGCAAATGCAGATGTGCATTTTTTACATTTCCGCTGATACTAACGTTAAAGTCGAGAATAGTTAAAGTTTACTTGTAGCGTGGGAAATATTGAAAAGCAGCAACATGTCTTTCCAGCCTAAAATATTTGTTTGGTAGAAAAATCGAGAATAAATGAAGACTTGTATGCCATGTAATGTTTCAGTACTTTGAGTGACACATCCTTCCCCTAATCAAGTGTAGTTAAAAACATGACCATCTACTATTAGGCCAGAATCTCTGAAATCGAATTATACGATGTAAATATGTGAATTAATAATAAACAGTGGAGATCCTTCGTCCATCTTTATTTACAGTCTCTGGGAGAGGCGGTGGACTAGTGGCAGAAAACTTGGACTACTGGCAGAGAAGGGGTCTCTGGTTCGATGCTGGTTCGACTCCACGGTTCGTCTCCTCTGAGTTTTGGCGGAAACTTGCCTGGATGGTGTAACGAACCTGGACCTGTCCAAAGTTCAAAAGGACTCTTCTCCCTACCCTGTCTAGTGCCCCTGAGCAAGGCACCTTACTCCCCCAACATCTGCTCCCCGGGCGCCGTACCTGGCAGCCCACTGCTCTGCTCTGCAGTGTGTCCTGCACCAGATGGGTGAAATGCAGAGGACTAATTTCCCCAATGCATGAGTGTGTCTTTGCATGTTTGTGCATGTGTGTGGGATTAATAAAGTGTATCTTCTTCTTCTTTATGCATGCTCATTTTTAAGATAAATGAAAGTATGGTTAAATTTTGTAGTGTTACTCCATATCATACATAAAATAGTCCTACATCATCCTCTTGACATCTGCACGTAAATTAAGAGCCGTGGAAAAAACGAAAGGTCATTTGCATCTATACCTCAAGACGTTAGCGAGGAAAAAAGGTTTGTTTTTTTTCATTTGGGAGAACTGACCTTTTAAAATGGGAATCATTTCCTGACAGTAGTTTTAAATGGGCCAAAAGAAGGAAAGAAAAAGAAATAATGTGGACGAAAAGTCATGCAGAGAGAGAATATTGGAGCTTATGAGCAGTAATCTGTCAGGCAGAAGCAACATAATTACAGCTGTGTTCAGCTCCATTACAGTGCACTTCTGCCTCTGTTACCACCTACATTCTCTCCATACTCTGCCTAATTGCCTGCGCCTCATCACATAGAGACAGCTCATCGCGTTAAACAACATAATTGGCGGGGGGGTAGGTCCCGGTGGATAATGCAATTATTCAATAACACTACGCCACAAATACAAACACACATCAATGCCGACAGTATGGCCTTAATGAAAATGGGCAACACTCTGTCTTCCTGATAGACTTCATTATTGGTCATTTGAGCCTTAAGGATCAATAAAGTCTATACGTGATAAGTAGTATTTCTTAGATTTTTCAAATGATTTACTGTCACAGGGTCCACCCCGTCCCGCCCTTCGCCATACAACATGTTTTTCCCCAGGACAAACATACATGCGCAATTCCATGGAAATGTGTGGGCGGTAGAGAGAGAGGCACGTTCTCACTTCTGACACAGGATAAGGACAGGGAAAGAAAAGAGCTGTCGTCTCAAAGATGAAAAATTAAAGAGACAGACTTTCATTTCTCCTGCGTTGTAGGGTTGAGACAAAACATAATAATAGATTACTGTTATCAGGGATGTTGTTGAATTCATCAAAAGAAGAGCAGGAGGCTATTGGGTTAATAGCTGAAAGTGCAAAGTCCAGTCGGTAATTATCTTTCACTTCACTTCCACCTAATTTTTCACTGGTGAAAGAAGGGACGTATGTGTGACTGCATGTGTGTATATATTTATATTTATATATGTGTGTGTGTGTGTGTGTGTGTTTGGGAGCGCTATTCATGAGTTTTGATTTCAGGAATATTCCAAAGCAGAAGCAGTGACTCACACAGGCTGATTGTGACTATACAAATCTGTGAACATTGTTGTGGAGATATTTTCTCTCTGTCTATCTTTCACTCCGTCTCAATTCTCAATAACTCTCTTACACACACAAACACACACACACACACACACACACACACATTTGTGTATTCATCGGACGAAAAGCTTTTTCCCCTGAACTCTTATGTAAGAAAGATCCACCTCAGTTATTCAGAAGACTCCACGCTGCGGGTCAGTGACCGCAGCAGCTCACAAAAAGTGTTCAAGTAAAATTTAATAACATTAAGTATAATTAAATGGTGGGTGGCAAGGGGGAACAGTGTTTAGAGCTGTCGACTCACAGCAGGCTTTTGTTTCATTTGACCAGGAGTCTTTCTTTGTGTAGTTTGCATGTTCTTCCCTGTATTTTGCATGGGTTTTCTGCAGGTACTCCTATACTCACCAAGTTCAAAGACCTGTGGATTGGGCTTAGGTTCAATAGTACTCAATTGACCCTAGGTGTAAATGTGAGTGTGACTAGTTGTTTGTCTCTGTATGTTTGCCCTGTTATACACCGCCCTCTCGCCTATTTGCAATAGTCTGAGGGTCATAAGATCATATGACTTTGGACTTTTATTGTTTGACAGGAAGAGGATTTCTGTTCTGCCGAATTTTTGCTTCTTTATTTAAAAAAAAGGGAAAAAATGAATAACTGCCACAAAAGGCTTTCTAAAAAACTCAATTCAGATTTTGTGAATGCAAACACAACATCAAATTACAGCGGTAAATTTAACCCTGAGGCAGCGAGAAAAGCCATACTGCAGAACGTCTGGAGGATTTAATCACTGGCCTTCAACCTGAGGTGCTACGTCAATGGAAGCACCAGAGATTTACACAGACTGCAAAACCCATTTGGAGGCAGTCGAGTGATTATGTGCTGTCCTCCGCTCAGTGCTGTGGGTAAATTAAAAAAAATAGAAACATGCTGCTGAAAAAAACAAACTTTGATATAGCCCTGAAACACACGTTGGGTCAAAATACATTTTATTCACTCACCAGCTACTGTACATCACTGTTGATGGGATATCAGAGTAAAACGAATATGAGTTTGTATGTGGATTAGTACACATTTGGTGATACAATGATTAATTACGGCAGCAGGAGAGTGTGTGTGTGGCGGTGATTCATGCCCATGGTACAAGAACATGTCTTCCTTGCAAAAGGGCGTCTCACTGATGTCTTTTTTATAATGGTGCTGCACAGCACATATAGAGGAATAAGATATACCCAGATATAGGGGGACAGACAATACTTAGTCTGAGGAGTTAATTGTTGCTTTATGTCTTTTCATGGGATTTGCTGGCAGTATGAAAAACATAGAGGAAATAATATAAAACATAGAGACTCATTAAACTGTGAGTCAACGGAATGAGAAAAGCAAAAACCCTCAGGGGAGAGGGAAGCAGAGTGAAACCATTTTATTAATTATATGAGTCCATAGTTGCCTTGATAAGGAGGCATTCTGTATTACATACATTGGTGAAATCCTCTATGTATTTCATCATAAACAGTGGTACATTAATCTCTCAGATTAAAAACTGTTCTCTTTCTGTGTGAACGCTCAGCTGATGAGAGCTATATGCGGCCGTAAAGAGGAAAGTTATTACTGTGACAGCTCCAGACAGAAAAAAGGTCTGTTACAGGAAGAAAACTCTGCACCAGTTAATTTTATTGTTGTCATGTGAGGGAATGGTTGCTGGGCTTAGATCTATGATGGTGACAGCAATTCACGCTAATGGACACAAATACACTCACGAACAGAAACACATGTGAAAGCTCTTCAGCAGAAGCACAGAGACTGGAACAGAATGGAATTTGAAACGTTTTAGCCAAAAATGTTTCCACGGTCAAGGTGTTTTTTGCAGAAACGTTTCAGATTTCGTTTTGTTCTCCATCTGCGTGGGTGAAGATGACACCGCAGGAAAAGCCCTACACTTACACACATGGGGAAATCTTTATTTTTCCTTGAAGGCACCACGCCATTCTCCGACCCACTTCTCTCCACCGTCCAATCTCATCATCTGTGTGGCAACCATACAATTAATGTATACACTGTGAAAACAACAGTAAAGAGCTATTCTAATACGGTCTAACAATGTTTTTATTCTACACAGATACAAATGCATAAAATCAGCAATAGGATGTGTATTTAATTTAAATATTTAATGT
Organism: Limanda limanda; assembly: GCF_963576545.1. Taxonomy (NCBI): domain Eukaryota; kingdom Metazoa; phylum Chordata; class Actinopteri; order Pleuronectiformes; family Pleuronectidae; genus Limanda; species Limanda limanda. The sequence continues at coordinate 22,689,516 of NC_083637.1, read as the reverse complement.
AAATTAACATCCAAGGCCAGTTAGCAATTGAATAATCCTCTAAATAAAATCTATAATTTACAGGATTACAACTTTTATTTTATGGGTAATATTTTTAATATATGTAATATTTATGGCATTTACTCTTAATTTAAAACTGTAGAAACTGTGTAGAGAAATGTGAGAGAAAGAAACATTTTTGTAGACATTGTTTATCTCAGTGTTTTGTGTGAAACTCTGTAACCTGGTAATTTTCACGTTTATTAGTTTTTCTATATGATGAGGAATAAATGTGATTTTTGGTTAATGAGACCAACAACTGACAAATGAACAGCTTAAAACAAGAGTGTTAGTTCCTGTCTGATTGGGTTTGTGTATAACTGACAATGTGGAGGTTCATGGATTATATCAAAACAGCAGTGATGTGGCGTTTGATCACACACGGGTTGTGAGATAAGGCAAAACCAAAATCGTGTTCATTGACATCTTCATTATTTCACTCCATCTCTCTTTCTGTTGAAGGTGAAACACACACACACACACACACACACACATGCTGTCTCCTGCTAACAAGCTTCTCCATATTGTGTGTGTGCGAGATAGGGCCGAGGCTGCCTCATGTGTTGGGCCTCCTCTAAATTCTGGTCCCCCCCGACCGCCATCCTCCCAGCATCAGTGGGATGTCCCAGGTGTGTCTCCCCTTGGCCTTGCTCATGCTCTGCAGCTGCACTAAGGTACGGCCTCTCTCTCTCTCTCTCACACCCCCACACAGCCTGGGATGTGCCCTTGATTCATTACACACACCGACAGTCTATGAAATCAGACACGAAGCTTCAGACAGTTTTGACTTCCTCCAGGTTTCCTCTACTAACTCCTTGGAGCTTGTGAAAGAGAAGTGGAGCAGCTACAGGAACCAGTGCCTGGACTACCTCAACACCACGCCCCCCGCCACAGGTGAGCCCCTCTCCCCCCAGCGTGAGCTCATGTCTGCATGACAGCTGCACACAGGCGAGGGAAGTGAGTGTGACCTACAGAGAGCCTTCAGCACGTATTTCACAGATGTGCTCTCCACCGCAGGGCTGGTGTGTAACAGGACATTCGACCTGTACGCCTGCTGGCCTGATGGACTCCCAGGAACCACTGTCAATGTCTCCTGCCCATGGTTCCTGCCATGGCACCGTAAAGGTCTGTTTGTGAGTGTGTGCAGTCACAATGGGTGGTTGTTTATATATCTGCCTGCATGCAAGACAGAAGAGATGATTACTGTGATTACACAATCATGCAACATACACACAACATATTTTGCTGTATTCATAATATTAACAAATTGTTCAAATGGTTGTATTTAATGTACATGGTGTTACTTGTAGTGATACAGGGAATAATCACTTGACTCTGCTGTTAAGATTTTTGCAGCATTTAGCTTCTAAATAATATATTGTTATAACCCTCTCACAGCAACATCTTCTAGCAGCTACTACTAGGTTAAAATCTTCCAATTCAGAGGCCACCATCTTGGAGGACACAAAGGCTGAACCAAAATGAGACGGTCTAGTCAACCAAGGATTTGCTTGTTTCTATCTTACTTACATACTACTTGCCCATCCTGATACACCCATTTTGCAAACGTTCCTGCTCATGTTGGAACGTTTTCAGTGCGGAGCAGACGTTTCAATGGACAGGACCAACGACTGACTGTGTAATGATCAATAGATCTGTCCCGTCTGACCTGTAGTTGTCAGATGTGTCACTGTAATAATGTTGGTTGATAGCTGATGTTAATGTAAGAACGTTAGTTGATATTGTTTGTCACTGAAATAATGTTGGTTGATGGCTGATGTTAATGTAAGAACGTTAGTTGATATTGTTTGTCACTGTAATAATAACGTTGTTTGACTGCTAATGACGTAGCGGGTACTGTCCCAATTCCTAGGGGAAAGATTTTCTAGCCCCACCCCTGGTTCCATTTGGAGGGGGACACTTCCCAGCAAGGGGCACAAGCATCAGACGGTTTTGTCTGGTCGGTTGTCACCGCCATTATCGGTTTGAAAAACAGTTCACAAAAGTGCAATGACTACAGGAAGACCTAAAAAGATTTTTCACGATGGTCTGAAAATAATCCCCACATTGGATCATTCATTGCTCAGGGATAAAAAGGAAACAGTCGATTTTGTGAATTGAGACACAGCTGAGACCAGACGCACGTTCATATGTTGACTGACAACTTTAGCTTTAAAGTATTTTCAATAAACAAACTTATAAAATAAAATATAAAATATTTCCCTCTCAATGCTAAAGGTTTGTACAGCTGAGCGAGAAGTTTTTCTGACTTGTTAGACCTATAAAAACTGCCAGGATACAGTGATGTGATTACATGCTGTAATTAAAGTCCTCCTTCAGAGAAGTGAATGGAGAGTGCTTTACAAAGGAAACGCTGATCATTACATGTCCTTGTCATTCAGAGGGATGAAAGAAGCCAGGAATGTGTTGGGTGAACTGTGGAATCAGAAAGTGTGCAGTGGGTTTAGTCATCGAGTGGATGGAGTATTAATTGGATAGGAAGGCCACATGTTAGTTTAGCTGTCACTGTGCTGCAGTGTCTGCCTGAGAATGGCTTCACGCTGGGTCTCAGACGGCAGCGTGAACACGTGTCCTGTGGAGCTGCCTCAGTCATTTGCAATTGACGTGAAGTCTTGTGTTGTTCCACAGCATGGAGAGTCCAGATCTGATCATATGTTGCTCTTTTTTTGTTGATTGATCATTTTCATGTTCAGGTTTGATCCGGGAGGCTGTGAATAGGTGGTAAGTGGAGCTTGTCTCTGTTACATCCTGTGTGAGCTGGCAGGAGTCTCTCCATCTCCATCGATTGGAAAGAGATGACGTCCAACACAGTTTCTCAGTGTTTGCCTCTGTTCCACCACATTTCATTTGTTTTAGTATTAGTATTTTTGGACAGAGGTTTGAATTTCGTGTCGGATTTCAGCATTTAGGATTTTATCTCATCTTCGTGCCGTGAACGGTTTCGACCACAGAACAATTTTCATGGGGAAATAGATTTCAACAGGTACATTTTTTGTGCAACACGTATTTTCAGATGCAGCAAAGTTAGTCATATATGTTTAGTTTTTTAAAGGCCATTAAAGGGGAAAAAATCTGAGATTTCGAGGATTAATTGATAATATTATGATAATTTGACAAGGATTAATTCATAATATAAACAAATATTATCCCCCAAATTTGAGGTCAATAATGGCCCTTAAACTCAGTCATAGGAAAGTGTACTTTCTAATGATGTGTGTGTGTCTCTGTGTGTGAACAGTTCAACAGGGTCTGGTGTACAGAGTCTGCAGAGAAGACGGTCAGTGGGCAAAGAAGAACACCAGCGAATGTGAGGACGACCCCGGTGAGGTGTGTGTGTACACCATACAGTGTGTGTGAGTGTGTGCATGTGTGTGTATGAAGATTTAAGTCACTGTTACCATTAATGAAGCTGCTAGCAGTGGCAGATGGCTCAACAATATTGTAACTTTCACTTACTTGACAGTTTAACATGACAAGATGTGAAATGACTCAGCGTGTGAACGTCCTCCCATCTGTTCAAATAGGACCTCGTTTTTTCCCCTTTTTTTATCCAAATTTAATCTTCTTTGTGTGTGTGTGTGTTGGTTTTGCAGCAGCAGTATGGACGCATCCTCAGTCAGTTACGGATCATGTACACAGTGGGCTATTCTCTCTCCCTGGGAGCTCTGCTACTGGCACTGGGAATCCTCATCACCTTCAGGTAGAACATGTACGAAGAGGAAAGAAGGGAAGGATTAATGAAAAGAAAAAGGAAAGGATTGAATAGAGAGGGCAAGTATGAGAGAAACAAAGGAGGGAACCAAGGAAAGACGGGTTAGGGTCAGGAGGTGACAGTTGGAAGTAGGTCACAGTAAGAAAAAAAATGAAGCAACGAATGAAAGGAGAGAACCATAACTTAGGTAAGGATTGATGAAAGGAACAAGAGAAGGAAAGACAGAAGTGGGACAATGATGAGCGAAAGAACAAAAGAGGGACAAATTTAAGAATGAATGACATGAGCTGTGTCCCAATTCAGGAGCCACGTAAGTCCCAAAGGCCGAACTGACCTAGTCTGGTCTACGAAGGATTTCTGTGATCTGCGTCTCCTGCTTGTCCTGCCCTTACCGCTGTCGCCTAGCAACAGAGTTGTAGTTGAACAGGACCAGAAGGTTTGAAGGCCCCTTGGTTCACTGTTCCGTTGAGTTGAAGCCTGATACATACAATCAAGCGTACAAATCAGATGTTATGGACCCATCACTTGCCAATGCCTTTATCTCTTTGAACCACAGTTTGTCACCTGAGCAAAATTAATCCTGGGACAGTCTGGTCTGAGGAGGATCCACCAGTTGGATCCTTTGCAGCATTTGAAGGAGAATTCGAAATGGGACAGCCTAGTCATTCAGTATTGACATGCAATCTCTTTTCCCTGTATTGGGACACAGCTATTGATTGAAGGAAGGAAAGAAGGGAGGAAGGGAGGAAGGAAGGAAGGAAGGAAGGAAGGAAGGAAGGAAGGAAGGAAGGAAGGAAGGAAGGAAGGAAGGAAGGAAGGAAGGAAGGAAGGAAGGAAGGAAGGAAGGAAGGAAGGAAGGAAGGAAGGAAGGAAGGAAGGAAGGAAGGAAGGAAGGAAGGAAGGAAGGAAGGAAGGAAGGAAGGAAGGAAGGAAGGAAGGAAGGAAGGAAGGAAGGAAGGAAGGAAGGAAGGAAGGATGGAAGGAAGGACACATGTGGTAAGAGGGAGGGAAAGAACAAAGCAGTGAACCCAACATGTAAAACTCCAATCAAAGCCATCACACACTGTGACTCCTCTGCTGCAGGAAGCTCCACTGTATGAGGAACAACATCCACATGAACCTGTTTGCCTCCTTCATCCTGAGAGCCATGTCCATCCTGGTGAAAGACGCCCTGCTCACCCTCACTCTGGACCCCAGGAGCAGCAGCGACACGCGGACACATGCTTGGGTCAGCACACTCTGAATTGTTCAAGTGACTCAGTTAATTCAACTGAGCTGAAGCAGAGTGTTTGTCAGTCCCGTGTGAAGCCCTGACTGCAAGTGACCTTTTCTGCTTTTGCACCTTATCTTAATTCTTGTTCACACCGTCCCTGTCCTGTGTGCCCGTCAGGCTGTGATGTGGTGCCGTGGTGCCATGGTGATGATGCAGTACAGCGTGATGGCCAACAACTATTGGCTGCTGGTGGAGGGCATATACCTGCACAGCCTGCTGGTCATCACAGTGTTCAGCGAGAGGAAGTATTTCTTCATTTACCTGGCCATCGGCTGGGGTAAGAACCAACTCGTCCACTCACACTGACAGGAAATCATCATGTATAGCTCTCCTGAAACACACAACGCAGATTGTGAGAGAGACACTGCACAGAGATCGACAAACAGTGCCCTGACAGATCAGGTGTTAGCATTACACAGTCATCAACAACAGGAAGTATCAAGTAAGATGTGTGAGATTCTTTATTGTTGTTGTACTGCTGCAGACAACAACCCAACAAAGATTTAGTTGCAGTCTCTAAAATTTTAAAGGTGTTTTTCCACCCTATGGCTGTTTGCCTCTTCTGACCAGCGCAGCTTCAGTCTAGATTAAATCAAATCAATTAATTTGTGAGTGTAAGTGAACATTTGAGCTGAATTTGAAAAAAATTATCTCGAGGTGTTCTTAAGATAACCCACCCAATAGGAAGAAGAGCTTTTGACCACCAAAATCAAATCAGTTCATCAATGACTCCAAATTAACGTTTGTACCCAAAACCTGTTCTGTGGTCACCTTCCATTTGACATTCCACCACCGTAATCACATAATTTCTTCCGTTAGTCCAACTGAATATTTGATTAAAGTTCCTCAAGACATTTTTAAAATATTTTGATCAAAAGAATGGGAGTGATGAATAGATGAATCGACGGACATTATGCCCTCTGCCACTAGCCTTTGACATCACATCCAATCTCCATGTTTTCTGTTAACTCGGGTTTCCTCCCTCGTTCTCAGGTGCACCACTCATCTTCGTGTTGCCGTGGATCACAGTGAAATATCTGTATGAGAACGAGGAGTAAGTTTAATCCACTTCCTAATAACGTCTAATGGTCTTTACTTTTGAGTTCCTTAAATCTTCTAATACTCCTGTGTATGAATATGTGAAGTGTCTTTGGATACAGAAAGAACATCTTAATTTTAATGATAACTACAAATTGCTTGTGTGTGTGTAGGTGCTGGGAGAGGAATATTAACATGGGATATTGGTGGATCATCCGCTCTCCTATTCTGTTTGCTTATCTGGTAAGTCTCATGTCCCCTTATTCTCCGTCTGGCATTTTTGTAATTGAACAAAATGATGTAAGAGATTCAGACAAAGAAGTCCAGGGACACACACACACACACGCACACACTACCGCTGACTTGACCACTTGTGTCTTGGCAGATGTTGTGAATATATGAGTACATAGAGCAGGCAGCTTAGGACAAAGGGTCAAATAAACACATAAGAACACTTTTCTTTCTTTCTTTTTAAGTAATGTGACTAATTCCTGACGTTCATTCTTGTGTATCAGTACCACTATGATCTCACCACACTAAAACCATTGACAGAACACTGCACTGTGCTGTCAAGTGCAGCCTCTAATGGGTCTAATGTTGTGTAGGAACAATTCATTCATTCTTGAGCAAAGTATTGAGGAAGAAGGAATGTGACATGAGATTATCTGCAGACTCTGTGCATATAATATAATGTCCAATTACTCTGTCAAAGTATTTTCAATGAATGAATTGATTGATGATCAATCAAACAATTCATTAATATAACACATTTAATCAAAATGCATGTTAAAAAACAGCAAGTGCCGACCAAAGTAAACTGAAGTCCAGATATTTTGTGAGAATTTTGTTCCTGCCTGTGACCTTGCGACAAATTCATCATAAGTTTAAGACAACAGTTTTTACTTTTAAAATTGAGATGTGCTCGAACAGGGAACTCCCAACCTGATGCTGGTGACACAGGAAGTAGGTAATGACTGACAGTTGTATTTGTAGTGCTGGCCACATCGTTGCAGCCGAGCTGAAAAGGGTTGAGTTATTCCAACATGTTGCAGATGAAAACGCTGCAGACACCGGAGATGAAGCGCTGAGAGCTGAAGGTGTTTGTGGACCCACACAAAGTAATAAAGGGCAGACTCTTAGAAATCTGCATTAAAAAACACCAGAACGTGAACGATCTAGTGATGAAGCATTTGACAGACTGATCCTTAATAACTGAGTTTGAAATGAATCAAACGTTTATCACACACTCATCCAGAGAGAAGATTTTCAAATCTGTGTCATGTTTCATGCAAACATGTTCACGTCTAAATGGAAAAACTGTGATTTTCGTTTGTAAACAATTTTTTATCTTTGTTCTTTTTCGCTTTACAAGGAGTAACCACAAGTTTTACAATTTGTTTCATATGCTCAAAAAAATAACAATCTCATTAAACAAAAATACAGTTAGTTGTTTTTTTTGTTCACTCCAATTTACCCAACTCACAACCCTATATCTCTCCACCAAATGTAACAGCTTTATTACATTGAGAATCTAACTGTGGCTTATTATAATATTAATTAAACACAATAATTAAATACATTTGTTATTAAAATTAATTCATAATAATACATATTAATTATTTTTATTTCAACATTCCCCATTCTATTTTGGAAGCTTGACAGGTGAAAGTGGATATTAATTTATATGGATTTGCACCCCACTTTCACACATACAGACACACACACCCACCCACCCACACACACACACACACACACACACACACACACACACACACACACACACACACACACACACAAGCACACACACACACACACAGACACACACGTACACACAAGGAATCAAGTTGTAGACTTCCTCTCGTGTTTCCTGCCTCTTGTTCCCATAGAGACACACTTATAAGCATGCAAGTGCATATTTATAGTAACAGTCACGACCTCACAAAAACAGTTCCTGCACTAAGTCGTGCAGTGGTGTACAAACAGTGTGGAAAAACTCTCTTTATTGTATCAGGTGAAACAGTTGTTGCATGGTTGTGTAACAGATGTCCCATGTCATCCTACAATAATCCCTAACACAATCCTGCAGTTCAACGATCTCCACACACACACACACACCTCAATAAGCTGTGTTTGCGTGCAGTCTCACACACATTGTGATCAAGTGCAGAACCCCCTCTGATGACAGAGAACATTAATTATTACAGCACTCATAACGCTCCAAGTTTGGTAAAATGTGCATTTTGTCCCGATGATGTGTTTGTGTGTGTGTGTCTGTGTGTGTGTGTGTGTGTGTGTGTGTGTAGGGCCAGGTCAAATCCAACAGATCACAAAAAATACTCAGGATTTACTAAATGACAGTCCAGTTATGGGCATTTTAGGCAGCCTCTCTCTCTCTCTCTCTCTCTCTCTCTCTCTCTCTCTCTCTCTCTCTCTCTCTCTCTTCCTCTCCTTATCGCTTAAACATATTTTGCTTACATGACTGCCTCCACTTAAATTCTCTTCTCTTCTTATTATAGATCAACTTCTTTATTTTTATCAGCATCATAAAGATCCTGATGTCTAAACTCAGAGCTCATCAGATGAGATACACTGACTACAAGTTCAGGTGAGAGAACTCCGTCCCATTTCTACATGGGGGGGGGGGTTGATGGAGATTTTTGCCAGGCAGATGGTGTCCAGTGGTGCTCGGTGAGAACGATGAGTCTGAACCACGACAAAGCTGCCGGCCAGATCATGAGCAGAAATAATACTGCAATATTCTGAAGGCCTGAAGAGAAGGTGGTGATTAATCCCTATTTATGGAATTTTAATACACTGATTACAGCTGCTTTAAAATCTTGGAAGTAAACAGTTTAGCAATTTGCATTTAATTTCAGAATTACTATACTGAAGAGCATTATCTTCATATAAATGTTAATACCACTTAAAGTTTTGTAATCATTTAATACTGTCAATTCTCAAAACACCTCGATGACGGTGAGTCAATAGGATGAAGGTCGTACGTTAGTAAAATGAGTTGCAGCTGACCGTTCTAGTTTCTTGTAATATAATCTTTGCAACTGTTCCTCATTTTCTTTCTCGGTTCCAGACTTGCAAAGTCCACTCTGACTCTCATCCCCCTGCTTGGGATTCACGCCATCCTTTTCACCTTCGTCATCGACGAGTCGGTTCCCAAAGGCTCCATGCTGCGTCTCATTCGTCTGTTCTGTGACCTCCTGTTCAACTCCTTCCAGGTGAGAGTCGACATTACAGGCAAACCTAACACCCTTCTATTTCATAAAATATTGAACATGAATATGTTTCCACGTGTCGTTTTGGATGTAGAAGATGAATCCTAGGGGACTTGTTTCTTTAATGTATATGTACTTTCAGATAACTTTGATTATAATAAAACTGGGTGCTTGGCTCTTTTTTCATTTATGTGTTCAGTCAAATTGCAAGTCTTTATCCATTTTACTGGAGTTCTACTGCAAAATGTTTCCCCACTTTCAAATTGGGAAAATGTAATCATCTGGACTTGTAGGAAAACCACAATACAAATTGATAAATAATGAAGAAACAGTAGGACCTCTTTGTAGTTAAAGGTGCATTGTGTCATTTTCTCATAAACAAGTAATGGTTCTGTTTACATACAGAATGTATTGTGTACCAGAGAAGACCGGCAATCATTTTAATTCATTTAATCTTTCATTTCCATCTTTGCAAAGCTGATTTCTTGAAAAGTGTGACACTAGCCAGTCATCGTCTTCCATCCCTGGCTTAGTTATGCATTGTTTTACACACACGCACACACACACACACACACACACACACACACACACACACACACACACACACACACACACACACACACACACACACACACACACACACACACACACACACACACACACACATGCACACACACACACACACACACACACACACACACACACACACACACACACATGCACACATACACACACACACACACACACACACACACACACACACGGCAAAGGTCAAGGCTATAGTATCTCAAGTCGGCCTTTAAGGAATTTCTTCAAATTTTGAAATCTTGGAACTCATTCAATTTCAGTGTTCACATATATATATATATATATGTATATATAATATCCAAAAGATCAAAAAACTGCTGGTATGTTGTTTAGTATCTAATATAGATAAAATACTAAAAGTCCACTTTCCATTGCAGGGCCTGCTGGTCGCCATTCTCTACTGCTTCGTCAACAAGGAGGTAAGACAGATGTGCCTGCATGTCAAGAACAATCCTAATTTAATTTCTGCTATAGCTACACCTCCTTCCTTTCCTTTTGTAATGAAGGGGAATTATACATTCTTCATCCTCAGTGTTCCTGTTGCTGGCTTTATCCGTCTATAACTTAAAAGCTCCATCTTTGCTCAGGCCCCACTTTATTATTTTGTCTACAAAGTGGGATGGACAGAACATCATCCATTTGCTAATCTCAATATTATGTAACGTATTCTTTGGCAGGAGACGTCCATCTAATAAAGTGCTCTGTGCTCTTATTAATCTTCATCATATACTTCCATGTGTCTGTCCGCCCACTACTCTCTCTGCCGTCCCATAATCCCTCAGGTGCAGTCTGAGATGCTAAAAAAGTGGAAGAGGTGGAAGCTGGGTAAGGACATTGATGAGGAGTACCGCCACACCCACAGCCACACGCCCCACGCCAAGAGTGGCAGCATCGCTGCTGGCAATCTGCCTGATGACCCCAGTGGCGACTCGCCACGCCTTAACAATACCACCAGACGCCCATCATGCGCTATCGCACAGGAGGAAAACCGCCGGCTGGTCGTCTCCTACAGTAACGGGACGGGGAAGGGCCGGTCCGCCAAGGGCAAACACTCCCTGCAGTTCTCTTTCCGGCCACGCCGCGGCCTCTGCAGCCATGGTAGCACCACCACAGAGGACGTGTGCCTGGAAGAGAGGGCGCACTGCCACCTGTACTCTCTGAAAGGAGAGGAGACCAATGTCTGAGAACAAGCAGACGTCAGAGAAATCACACTGATTGTGCTGAAGAGGAGAATTAGGAAGTGACCTCCGGGGATCAGGAGGTTAACATCTGCATAATGCTACAGGAAATATGTTTTCACCTGCCTGGCTGCCAATTCATATTTATTGGTTTTAGGACCTTGAGCAAAAAAACAATCGATGACTTCAAGCATCAGGAATAATTTAGCTCTGTGATGTTACAGTGCGTGTGTGTATGTGTTTGTATGATTTCGTTTCGGCCCTCCGACCTTGTCCAAATCTTTCCATCTGTGCAGTTGTTGCCATTGTGAATCATGCTTGTGTTGTGTTACTGTTTGCAGCAACGCACGCTTGTGGTACTTTCCCACAAAAAAAATATTCTTTGTTTTGTTTTGTCTTATTTTTTCTTTTCTGGTTTTATGAGCCCAAATGTGGACGACAGTTTAAATCCTGATGCCTCGAAACTGTAATAAAGAAGGGAGCGAGCTAATCACTGGGGACGACTGACTACTATAACACAGTGTTTGCCATCAGCCTCAAAGCGGACGGACTCTGTCATCATCAAGACTGTGCTCTGATATTAAGCTTAAAGCCTACAAGAAAATAATTATAGTACAATATTGTGCATTTCACGTCAATTGTGCGAAGCGCAAAATCCATTCTTTCTTGTTTTGTTTCAGAGCTATTCCTCTTTTTTAAACAGGTTCTCCTGTCTGAATGTATACGACCAATGGAGAAATATGTAACACTTAAACAATGTGTTTAACTGTATGTATGCTAGAGTCGCTCAGTGATGAGACTTAATTTTAAAATTGTATTCGCCTTCACACACTCAGAAAGTTGTATTATCATCATCATCATCATCATCATCATCATCATCATCATCATCATCATCATCATCATCATCATCATCATCATCATCATCATCATCATCATCATCATCATCATCATCATCATCATCATCATCATCATCATCATCATCATCATCATCATCATCATCATCATCATCATCATCATCATCATCATCATCATCATCATCATCATCATCATCATCATCATCATCAATCATCTGGCTCCAGTCACCATCCCTGCAGCTGCCCATTAAGCCAGGTATTCAGTATTGTTTAGAAATGAGGGCAAAGGTAGAAAATATTTTTTTCTTTTGCACAGAATACGATATGCACTGATGAGAGGAGTCCTTTTTAAAGTGAACATTTTACATTTCACAACATAATGTGAATATTCTGTGTCGAAAAGAGCACCACATTGCCAATGGAGGAACAGTTTCCTTTTTGTATTTCTTGACTAAAGATGTGCCTCACGGCGCCACTGTCATTACTTTCATTTCAGGAAACACGATAAATCAGGTTTAGGGAATTCATTTTCAGTGAAGAAATGGACTTGATTGAATTGTCAATCGATTTGAAATCACGATGGAGCCGAACAAGGATATTCATGAATTCCTGATAAAGTTCTAGATCAAGCACGGAAAACATATGTTGTTTGAAGCGTAGAAGAGTGCACTGTATAATGTAAATATGAATAAAAAGTGAATACTATAAAGACAGAGAGGGGGATGGGTGGAGGGATTCATTGTTCTGTGTTTTTGCTTGCAGTCCAGGTGACTCAACGTTGAAATTGAACATGACTAATTACCCTGAGAATAGACGAGAGTTTTTTTTGCAGAACCTGATTGTGCCTCTCTCCTTTTATTTAAACTGTTATTAAAGAGTGAAAGCGTAAGGTTTTACATAAAAAGCCAAATTGTTGTGTCTCATGTGTCTCGATGTGGATCCAATTAAAGTGAATTCTGTCAGCAAATAAAAAAGTGTCAGTATGTACTGTGTCAATATGAGAACCAGACACGAGTGGTGGAGATACATTCGCTCTTTTGCTTGTATGGAGTGAGTCTTCTGATCAGGAGCTGACATGCATCTACCTACTAATTGCACAAATAGTCTCTCTGTCTGTGGAACGCATATCTAGCTTATTGTTAAATTTGGTGCAATTTGGACACACAATTAAATAAATGTACAGCATGCAATGTATGAAAAAATACAACAATTTGAACCAAAGTGAATCATTAAAATGTACATGTAAGCCACACAGTGCTAAATGACTATCAATCTTCATTGCAGAAAAAACAGACAGGACGAGCACGCTGTTTTCCAACTTCACTTTCCGTGATTTACTGATTCTAAAAAGCTCTGCACACAATGTCCAGCAGCACACAAACAATAAACAGTGACAGTATATTGTAGATTTGTTCAAGAAGGACTCACTAATGACAAGGAATAATTCAGAAGAATAGACACAGGTCAAACAAACAATCCATTCCAAACAAGCAGATTTCGAACGTGCTGTGCACTTCAAATTTGTGACATAAAAGTGAAGAAAGTAACTGATATAATGTGGAGGGTTCCACTGCAGAAAATCGTACTGCATGTTCGTTTATGATCTGAAAAATAAGACGAATAAATTGAAAACAAATTCCTCCTGTGAGTGCTCACGTGTGCATATTATTGCACAGTCATTCCACACCATGCTCGACTGCAAAGCCGATCACTGGACCTGTTATCAATCAACGGGTTTCCATTGGAGATTACTGCAGCATTAAATTATAAACTCATGTCAGTCTTGATGTGCAGAAGCTAATAAGTTGTCAGGGGATGAATTATAGATTGGCCAAGCACACGTGTACAATAACGTGTGTGTGTGTGTGTGTGTGTGTGTGTGTGTGTGTGTGTGTGTGTGTGTGTGTGTGTGTGTGTGTGTGTGTGTGTGTGTGTGTGTGTGTGTGTGTGATTGATTGATCTGGGAACCTCTGTGAAAACACCTCCCTCATCATGCTTGTATATAAACCACTGGAACTACAGGCGGCTCTGTCTGAGAGGCAGGATGAAGCCACCAGAGAATATTCACTATATTATAATGTCTCACAGGGGGAATCACCTGAATGACACGACAGAAAATATGGTTATGACTACACGATAACACAACAATATATGGAAGATATTAGAGGTTTTGAGACCATAAAAAAATCCCACGCAAATTAAATTATCTGAATCACATTAGTGCCTGGAGTGGGTGTTTTGCACATTTTCAGAATAATCAGGGTTATTTGTAATATTAGATATGAATAACTGCATCAGTAGTTTCATAATGGACTGTACCCATGCTTAAAAAATGCACTAAAATAGCATTTTAGCAGAATTTTTTTGGTGTTAGATATAACAGATCATTACAGGATGGTAAAGTAGCGGCAAATGTGGTCTCAACAACCTTATAACCAACAATTAAAAAAATGTTTTGTTATTTTAGACAAAGACATGAGAAATAGTTTGCTAGGTCTAATCATGGAGTTGCAAGTTAAAATTAAATAAAAAACGAAATTGATCACAAAATAAAATTGAGTAGCTACACTTTTGATTCATTTTTTTAAAGCTTGTCTAATTTAAATTAGTTTACAAATTTCGCAAAACTTTGCTGCAAAGGGAATTCTTGTGGGCAGACAGACTGTGCAGTGATGCTTGCAGAAGCGAGTGCCAGCATCAATAACTTTGGATACACTGAGTAACATCATCTGGATGTGAAAATACAGATTAGGCATTTTGTTAACTTGTCCGAAAACCTGTTTCACATGTGTATATCATTACTTGTAACTCTGAGAGCACAGAATAATAGTGTTGTCTTATGTTCAGCTAAAGACTCATTAGTGAAAAGACAGTATCACTGCAAAAGCATAATTATACTTATCTTCTAAAGTCTGCTTTTGCAAACACTTACAAAACAAGTGTTTGGACCAAACAAGGTGTGAAAGTGCTTCAATTTACTATTGACAAGCAAACGGTTTAGCGTATTTTCTAGCTCAGGCAAAAAAATTTAAAACCCAAGCTAAGACATCACTAAAGCAAACTCTTGATTTTGTACGTACCCACACAGGCAGCATCCATTTAAGGACTGTCATATTCTTCTAACTACCAGGAGCAGCTAATGCTCCCATGGGCATATGTGAAGTCTGCAGGGAGGATTATGGAAAATACATTATAACCATGAAGGGTCAGTGAAAACATATTGCAGTGTCCAGAAATCCACACATCCTCCACAAAACTCTCAGGATGATTCAGTTTGTGGTGGATTTATTTCATTCAAGCAAAGTGTATTTGAAACATTTACTAAGTGTGGTTGAAACCATTTTGTAGTTGGAAAGTAAGTTTTTGCAGCCCTGTCCAAATACTTTTATGACCTGAGCTGTTTTAGGCTCTGAACTTCATGACCTGAAAACTGCCAGACCCTTTACCCACTTTGTTACTCTAGAACTGAATGTATGTCTGCTTATCTCCAAAGGAAAACACATGTAAATCAGTTGTCTGTGTTTAGATTCCTCTCTCAACCTGCGCCTACAGAACCAGTCTGTACTGGTTCTGAGGGATAGCCTAAGTCCTCCTATATAATATCCTTGCATTTGACTGTAGTCCATCTTCACTCTGAGATCCCTGTGACTCTCTGTGTTGATCCTTTCTGCAGAAAGCCCCTATTGAATACACAAAGACAAATTTGGTGTTTCCAGCCTCTTTCCAGATTTCCATCAAAATTGTTAATCTGAACTTCAGCCAAATGGACATTTCTATTCCAGGTATTAATGACATGAATTACGTTCTATTTTAGTTCTATGTTAGGGTCATCATGAGTCCAGCAAATACTCAGTTTCATAAATATCTCCCGCCTGGTTTAAAGTGTGAAAGCAGAGAGTGGGTCTGTGATTGGAAGGAGATGGAGCAGAGCATCATTACTGAGCATCATCTTCAAGTCCACTATGATTTCAGAATAAGTTTAAACATATTAAATTTGGTATTGAATGAATAAATAGGCTATTTGAAGGCTAAATCCAATTTTCTTCAACATTTCCCTGACCTTTGGAGGCAAGAATTGGTTTGAAATCATCCGCTTCATCATGGGCGTGTGTGTGTGTGTGTGTGTGTGTGTGTGTGTGTGTGTGTGTGTGTGTGTGTGTCGCCTGAGTCTATGACTTCCTGTGGGTTAAAACTGGAGAGGAAGTTGTATCCACGCGCAACACGAAATCAGGAGGTGTTATTTTCGGAACAGGACAAAAACAGCTCCCAACAAAGACATGGCAATGACAAGGAGCAGAAATCAATCAGCCGTGACGTCTCTATTGTGGAAAGTACTTGAGTCCAAGAACAAGTGAAGACTGGGTGAGGTTTAACAGAAGAGGAAAAAACACTGCCCACAGCAATATGTTACTCTGAGTGTCTGCATTCAATAATAATCTGAGCACGCCTCGTGAACACAATGTAATTAGAGTTTGTGATATGAATCAAATGTTGTTCCCACAGTAAAGCTTCAATTAGAGAGTGGTCTTTCCCTTAATGGTCACAAAGAGAAGAAAATCTGACTTTCTGGAATGTTAGTAGGAAACGACTTCACAGTGGTCGATTCCAGAGACTTGGGATCTCACAGAAACTCTGCGTTATCAAACGTGATTTCAGACGACAAACAGACATGTAGGATGATCTATGTCATCAGCTAGCTGCATGTTTAGTGAAAAACTAAAACTGAGAGAAGAATAAGAACATCCGCTCGGCAACCTTTCCTAGTCGTCTTGTTCTTATTGGCTATTGTGAGTCTCATGCTCAGTATTCCGTCTGAGCTGACTACCAAGATTGGGGAGGCTCCAACTTAATTGGTAGCACTACAATTATTTTGTAAATCCCTCGCACTTCAGGATTATTAGGGCTGATGATCAGCTCAGACTGGCCTCCAATCGGAATTGAACGCCTCCACTAATGTCAAAAGGAGCGAATCTGGTCAAAAATCTGCTCGGTGGTCATCCTATAGTATAGAGCAGTCCTAAACTCAAACAGATAATGCTTTGAGGGTGTCAGATGAAGTAAGAAGACTACAAATTTCATGAATCTTTAATAATAACATTTATTTTATGCACAAAATTCAATAGCATTCCATTCACTTATCCTAATGGTCTATTGGCACAACTTCCCTATGTACATGCTAAATCATTTTATTTTCCAAGTCTGTAATCCTTTATAATAGCAGAATATGCAAAGATTGTGACATTTTTACAATGTGTCTCAATAGGTGTGGAACAACACGAAACCTTTAATTTGCTTTCATCAGCCTCCTGTTTGAGCTGTGGACCTAAAATTGCTTTGTGTGATGTGTGTGGAACATTGTGCAGGTTGTGTGACTGCTCTGAGTCTAGAGATCCAGACTGTGCCTCCTCAACATCAGCCCTGCCGGCCCTGCGACTGCTACAGAAAGCACTGACTGAAGGCTCATTAAGTTGTAATAGTTGTAACAGCAATAAAGAAGCAGACAGAGATAGATGCTGATTTCTTTTTGCACTTGGCTCTAACTTCCATAACCACTAATGACGTGTCGGCCAGAAAAGTGCCACTGCTGCACCTCATGCCACTAAAAGGATTTCTCCTCGACCCTTGCAACGTATCCTCGCATCAGACCTACAGTTTCCATGTCTTCAACAACCTGGTGTGATGAGATGAGCTGCATTTCTTTTTTTTGCACATATGACTTCAGTGAGTTTAATGAAGAAGTGAGGAAAGGGATGAGTGGAGAAGCCCAGAATAACACATTACGGTATAAGGCAGATGATTGATGTGACCAGTGATTACTCCAATGACAGCGTGTGGTGAGTGGACAAGCCTGCTGCAGAAAGCACATGAATCACACCAAATTAAGTCACGTCTGGCCTTGCATCAGCTTGAATGATATAGCTACCGTCTCTGGACACTTGAAGACTCTCTCCAACAAACACTCGCTGCCAATACTTCACTGTCACTTTGTAAATAGGAGCCAGTCTCAAGTCAAACAGCTGAATGAATATTCCCTATGGCATCAAACCATCAATACCTCACTGAGAGCATCAGAGTTTTTAGACGGGAGAGTCTCTGTGGGAAATGGAATGATGAAAATGTGGCGGCAGTTCAGGTAAAGCTGTGGCAGGTAACCTGAGAGCGTGAATACACTGTGAAAGTATAATCACGCTGCAAAAGGCATTACATTGTGATTACACCCGATTGCTAATGACCTTTTATGTGACATCAGTAAAGTGACGTAAGCGAGGTGGCTCAGTCAGGTGACTTCAGTCTGCCGCCATGGCACATGCTTGTACACATTCACACACAGAAAGGTTTTCAGTCTACTCTAAAACAAGGTGTGTGGTAGCTGAAGGCTCTTCCCACCATTCTACTTATGGAAACTACAAGAACAACAAGTAATCCTGTATTCTGGGAGAGCAGCATTCGAGTTTTGTGTCTAGGTAAATATGGGCTTTTTAAGATATGATGGTGTGTAACAATCCTTGGCTTTGTGGGTGAGGAGGAGGATTAAAAAAAGGCAATTTCATAAGGATCTAATGCAGGGAAGTTTGCATCAATTCAAATTCAAACTCAGGCCTAGATGTAACAAGTGTTACCGAGGTGAAATATCATAACAGTGAAATTTGTTTTGTGTGGCAGTAAAAGGACATATACTTGTCAAGAATAACTCTTAAACTGTTTACTTGTCTGCTCCTTGTCTTACAAAGAAGACGACGAAAAAATGATGGCGGCCACAGGGTTGTGTGTAATTTTCCTACCTTCCACACAGTTCCTGCTCCTTGCACAGATTGGAATTTCATTCCAGTGAATCAATCACAGTTTCCACATATATTTGATCATAGTCGGGGTTGTCTTATTTCCTGCTAATGCTCTTTTACCATCAAAATCAGTTATTTCGACATGAGGGGCCCTATGGAGCCAGTGAAATGAATTTACCAAGCAGGGAAGCTAAAAAAAAATTAACAAAAAATTTAAACGTTTTATGGAAGGATAATACTGAATTGCTTTCAGTGCTTTCAAGTGCTTTCAAGTGATTGTGTGGTGAGTATAGGTAAAATACATTGATTCAGGGAAAGGCTTTAGTTTATTAAAAGCTAGTTTGTTGGCTGATGATTCACACGGCTGTATCTGAGTTCAACAACCTGAGCCTCTGAGAACCAACCGTGTATGATCATGTATACATTTAAATAGATGTAGTGTATTGGCAGTCACTGGGTCCTCTGCTCTTATCTCCTCTCTCATGCTGTGGTCTGTGTAAACAGTAGCACATTTTGGGAGAAATGTGTCCACAGGGACTCATCTGCTGTGTTTGTTCAACGTTTTTAATGACAAATAATTTAATCATCCCATAAGTGTGTGTATGTGTGTGTTGTCAGGGTCAGGGCTAAGAAAATGTATATAGTGGTAAGAGTTAAATTGACGGGTGAACGTAAACAGTGGAAACTCCTCATAAGGCTAGTGAACTTCATACGTGTGTGTGTGTGTGTGTGTGTGTGTGTGTGTGTGTGTGTGTGTGTGTGTGTGTGTGTGTGTGTGTGTGTGTGTGTGTGCGTGTGTGTGTGTGTGCGTGTGTGTGCTTTAAACTCTCAGAGCTTATCACCACAACATGTTCCTCTACATGTGGATACAAGAATGTTCACACTTTGAAATGCAAAGCCACATTTGGCACAGACGGCTTCTGAATTTCAAAAAGCACAAGGCGGTGTTCAGTTTCCCACAGGGACCGTTCCAGGTCATCCAAGCTGCCGGGCCCTGTGACCTCACCCAGTTGTATTACAGAGAGTGAAGAAACCAGAGCAGAGACTGATAATGTGATAAGGATTGTCTCAGAGGAGAAACATGTGAATCAGCAATGGTACGATGGGAGAGCTATTGGATCTGCAGACAGATATTTTCTTTCCTCCTTCTGTCACTTTGCAGCTCTCTAGGAGTTTTACTCTGAGAGGGTTGGCAACAAAATTCACACCTGTAACAACAACATTGTGTAGTTATTGGGTGTTATACTCATTTTAGTGCAGTCGTTCTCAAGTCTCTGCTCGTTGCCTGGTTTGACTATAACTTCTTTTTTTTCTGAGGAGATATAACATGTTAAAAATGCCTTAGAGGTGCTCAAGATTTTGATGTCTGAAGACACATCCAGGCTAGCTTTCCCTTATGTCTCCAGTCTTGATGCTAAGCTACACTAAACAAACGTAGGCTTAGCGTCATATTTAGCGCACACACACACATACATACACACACACAAGTGGTACAATCCATTTTGTCTTAGGAAGAAACTGTATTTCTCACACCTAAATATGTCAGATTTTTTCATCAAGATCCACAAATTATTCTCAGAGAAATCAACTATGATGTCGAAAATGGCCTATCTTTCAATATTTTACAAAATGAAACAAAGATTCTTCCTTCCAACAAGTTTCATGGAAATTAGTTGTTCTGTTTTTGTGTACTGTTGCTAACTCACAGACTAATGAACAAAAGCATGTGAATCATAACTGCCTTGATGAAAGTTATAATAAATGAACAGATCTGCACTTGAGCACAATAATTGTGGATTTCATTAAAATGATCACAGTTGTGATGCATTTGAGATTGGACGAGGTTGCTCAAGGCCGAACATTGTTGCTGTATGTGGACACTGTGTTTTGAGGAGAAGGAATAATTAGGCTCATCATCATGTGTATACATTAATCAATAGGGTCGCTTGGCGTATATGTAAATGCATGCATGTGATTGCAGCGTACATGTGAGTGCATCGTACATGTGAGTGCAGTGTACATGTGAGTGCAGTGTACATATAAGTGGGATGTGCTTGCCTGTAGAATAATCTGCCGGCCTCTCCATTATGTCCCCAAGGCTCTTCACCACTTTGCTGCCAGCACAGCTGCATTGTGTCTGTCAACTGTTTGTTATCACGTCTGATTAATTCATACGACATGTCATACATTCTTGATGTATGTGTGTATTGTGTGTGTCATGTGTGTTGCTGTAGGATTATACAGAGGCTCGGTTTGGAGAGGAACAGGGGCTTTTGATTATTATTCAATTTTCAGTAAGTAGTGTGTGAGCCTTCGAGGTCAGTGACCACGCTCAAAGATTCATACAAAGAGAACAGAAAGTCCGTGGAGAATTGAAACCGCACAATGAGCCGAATCAACATGAATTAATTGAGCCGATAAACAAGAGTGCATCTATTACTTTTATAACCCCCAGCTGCTGCAGCACTGACACCATCCTCCTCCTCCTCCTCCTCCTCCTCCTCCTCCTCCTCCTCCTCCTCCTCCTCCTCCTCCTCCTCCTCATCTAAATCCCTTCTTTGTTTCATGTTTGCATCTGTTGCTGTTGTATTTATTCTTTAATTCTTGGTTTATCACAGACCCAGTTCCAGAACAAAATCATTTAGTATTGTGGTGACTGATTGTGAACACCTAAAGTGATCAGTGTGCACCAAATGTTGATAAGCATCGAGTTTAGATATATTTTAAATGGCTTTTATCTGCAGCGTGAGAATACACACAACTTCATCTCCTGCCGTGGTGATTCCAAAGGCTTGACTTACTGATACGTCTTTGTCTTTGTCGTTTAATATCTATGTTTTGCCCTACATTTGGAGACTAGACTCTAATTAACATGATTTACCGATTGGTTATAAAGGGTTATAAAACTGGACACGACAATGAAAACTAGGTGTTCCCTGATGGACGGATTATGCTGGAACACGTCTCTGAGAACTTGTAAACAATAGGAAGTTGGTGGGAGGTGAGTTTATTGACAAACATACACAGGCGCCTCTTTACCAAAGTCATCTGGCACATGCAACTTCAACACATCCAACTGGTGGTAGTGCGGGTGAGCTGCTGGTAGACGGAGCAAAATTTGAGACAAACTAACTTTGACTGGCATCTTCATAATGACTGTGTTGTCCACATTATCTGATGTCAGCAGCCTTGTTGCTGCAGCGTTCAACTGCAAGATATAATATGTAAGAATCTTTCATTAAAATGTCTAAAACCAAGTCGACTGATGCATTTTGTTGACTCGTGTTACATTATCCAAATGTTTCCAACAGTGTTTAAACCCAAAGACGTCACCACCTTTATTCAATCTGATTGGACATTTCATATCGGTCACCTTTTAATTCAATTTAATCCTATCTACTTTAGCTAGTTGGCCACGCGGCTGCTTTTTTCCTCCCACTGTTTGTATTGGTCATTGGAACTGGATCGTGATTGTTCATTGCCGTATGAGTAACGATTCATTGTTCAACCAAGGGTGCAAAATATTAAACTGAGCGTGCAATGCAGTAGCAGATCCGTCCATTTCTGTCTCTATAAACTCTTAACTTTGTCAGTGTCCGAGGAGGAAGCGCTGACACATAAGGAGGTACCCTGAAGCTGTTTCTGATGGATTTGTATTTATATAGTGCTTTTCTAGTCTGATGATGACCACTCAAAGCTCTTTACAGTACAGTTTCACATTCACCCATTCACACACACATTCATACAGTGAACCTACTTGCAGCACTTTGTTATTCTATGGGGGGCTATTGAGGGTTCAGCATCTTGCCCAAGGACACTTAGGCATGCAGATGGTTCAGACTGGGGATCGAACCGCCGACCTTCAGGTTGGAGGACGACCACTCTACCCCTCATCACACCTCCTCATCAGAAGGCAAAGAACTGATCATATAATAATTATAATAAATTTATTTATGCATCACATTTGAGTTGTCTCTTAAAACTATCAACAGAGGAAGTTTGTCTCATGTGTAGTCATAGTTTGTTCCAAACCTTTGGTGCATAGCAAGAAAAAAACTGCTTCCACAAACTTTTCATAGTTTGTTTTTGGGATATCGAGCAGGTCCGCGGCAGACAACCTGAGGGAACGATTTGGAACATATTCCGATAAACAGTCAGAGATGTATGAGGTAGGTGTACGATTAAGACACTCACAAACAAATAAAATAATTTAAATTTATCAATCCTCAGTGAGACTGGAACCCAGTTTAAAGATTCTAAAACCGGAGTAATGTGATCTCTTTTTCTCGTTTACCCTGGCTGCTGAATTTTAAGTTGTAGTCGGTAATCCTGAATATAGTGCATTACAGTTGTTCAGGCGAGGAAGTATAAAGGCATGAGTCCCCTTTTTGGCATCTTCCAGAGTGAGGTATGGTCTTACTATTGCAAGGTTTCTAAAATGAAAAAAGGCAATCTTTGTGAGGTTCAGTCGTTTTCTCTAGTCTTTCTTTCCTCTGCCCATTGTGTGTGTGTGTGTGTGTGTGTGTGTGTGTGTGTGTGTGTGTGTGTGTGTGTGTGTGTGTGTGTGTGTGTGTGTGTGTGTGTGTGTGTGTGTGTGTGTGTGTGTGTGTGTGTGTGTGTGTGTGTGTGTGTGTGTGTGTGTGTGTGTGTGTGTGTGAGAGAGAGAGAGAGAGTACAGTGGTGGAGACGGCAGAGGACTCCACTGGAAATTTCTCTTTGCCTCAGACCGCTGATCCTGAGTCGAGGTCTGGATGTTTTGGTCGTTATCACAGAAGCTCCTTTCACTTTTACCCACTGTGACACACACACACACACACACACACACACACACACACACACACACACACACACACACACACACACACACACACACACACACACACACACATCTTGTCATCTGTTTTGTCTATGAAAACCTCTTGCTGTGCCGGAGATGGAAAATCCAGGAGTGGGCTAAAACAATGAAGTCTCATACCTTCAGCACATGTATCTCCTATTTTGTCAGAAAATTAAAACAGGGTCACAGCTGTACATTTGTCAAATTAAATGTAAGATGTAATACCTACAGTTTATCATTTTAATAAGTGATAAATTATTGTTTTTCCCGTAAAAGCCCATATCCTATTTCTTTTTAAAGGTGAAGTAGAAACAAGGACAAGCTAAATAGATTGTGAGAAAAAAGAAAGAGAGAGGATGAGGGAGACGACATAGCAAGAGCAGATACAAAATATGAGATATCTTAAATCAAGGCAATACACTTTTTTTTATGAATGTTTATATATGGGTTTGGTTTCTTCCATTCTCTTAAGCTTATTTTATTTATTTTCTTGCAGTTTTCTGTGTGTGCATTGTAGGGACCCCTGCCTCACCTAGGCCTTTCCACTAGGCCCATAGACTAAACACTGATGATAACACGGTGTATAAACTCTTTTCTATACCAGGTATTTATGGATTCAGATTTATTAACACAACCTAGAATGGTACTCATTAGAGTGCATAGCTCTGCCAAGGCCTACCATCCATTTATTATTCCCTGGGAAAATTATGAGAACTTTTGCAATGTTAAAGAAACTTTTAAAATATCTTGGCCCCACCCCTTTGTCATGATCTGTGCCAAAGTGAACGGGTTCTTTTTTGTAAAATATCCCATCGTTCCATCAAGTTTCAAGACAATTCTTTCCACAGACATTGGGTAATCCTGCTGAGAGACAAACCAAAAAACAGCAATGAAAACACTCCTCTCTTTGGAGAACGGACCTATACTCGGATATTCGGAAATACCTTTTCGGCTGGCCGAAGGTGATTTTGTTGCTGCAGCACGGCAAATGGCAAGTCCAGTTCTTTATACTTCCCCCATGTATTCCTATTCATTTAAAAATGCATCACATCCCTGAGGCTTAAGATGCTGTAACTGCTGTTTAACTGTGATGTAAGGCACCAAAACCACAACCATTAAAACTGAACTCGATGAGCCTGAAGATTTATTCTTGACCTTGGAATTTTGATCCCATGGAGTACTTACTCAGTGTGTAAAGCTTCAAGCTTCATCTTGTGGTCTTCCTCAGTAACTTTGAGGTTTTGGTTCGGTGTTCACAGACAGTTGGTAGTTCGTTTCCAATGTTCTTACAGTCCCTCGTCCCCTCTTATTTCCCTGAACTAGCATTTGATAATTCATGTCAATGATGTCATACACCACTAAACTTTCTTTGGCCGGTCCATCCAGTCTTTCGAGTGTCTGCAGAGATCCTAAGAGTGTTCAGAATGTAACACGTAGGTAACTGTGGTCACTGCTGATTCTTTGGTATTTTAAATGTTGGCTGCTATCAGAACATGTAAAATGAATATAGTCCATGTCCTGGATCAGATGGCTTTATCCAAAATTACTCTTTTCAATCAATCATCAATCAAGTTTTATTTCTAAAGCCCATTTTCACCAATCAGAATTTGTCTCAAAAGACTTAACAAGGTGTGACATCCTCTGTCCTTAACCCTTAAATAACAGTATTTAAACCTTGATTAGAAGAAATAGTTTTTTACATAATGGTCAATATTTATACATAAGAAAATGTCTGATAGACGCGAGCAGCAAAGAAATTGGAATTGAGGAGTTATTGTCAGTAATGGTAGAATATTTGAGTAGGCGTACTGTATGTCAAGCAGTCTTTTTGTAATCATAGTTCACGATCAGCTGCCACCAGGATCCACAGTTTTCTGATGTGTAGGATAAAAAATCAATCAGATTACTATCAGGCTGATAATATTATCTGGAGAAGAAAAGCAGATCTGTGAAGTCTATCCTCTTTAGATTTGTGGACATGGCTTAACTCATAAACAGGTACAGGCTGCAACAGAGGATAAAAAACAGCAGATCAGGAAAACCAGGCCGCATCACTAAAAGCCTATAGGCACACAGAGTCCATATTCCTCCCATTACCTTCTGTTTCATATTTTTTCCTTGCTTATCACTCCTTAATACATTTTTTTTTCTTGTATTCATACTTTTTAAATGTAGATTATTACATTACATAACATATCTTTCAGCTAATGCTTTTATCCAAAGGGACTTCAAATAAGTGCTTTCAACCATGATGGTACAAACCCTGAACAGCAAGAATAATGTCAGCACATTAGCTTCAAAAAGGCCAAACTACAAAGTGCTACATGTAAGTGCCATGTAAGTGTAATTTTAACTTTTTTGATTATTAGGCCATCATCTTCTTAACCAGGGTGTAGTCGTAAGAGATGTGTTTTTACCCTGCGGCAGAAGATGTGTAGACTTTCAGCTGTCCTGGCTCCCAAATGGTTGTGATTTTTAACGATGTCCTGGATGTAGACTGGCCCCGATCTGTACACAAGTACTAGTGTCTGGAAGTGGATTCGGGCAGCCACTGGTAAACAGGAAGGGAGTGGAGGAGCGGTGTAGTGTGAGATAACTTAGGTAGGTTGAAGAACAGTGGAGCTGTTGCATTCTGGATGAGGTGCAGAGGTCGGATGGCACTAGCAGGCAGACCAACCAGGACGGAGTTGCAGTAGTCTAGGAGTGAGATGACCAGAGCCTGGACCAGAACCTGTACTTCCTTCTGAGTGAGAAGGGGGCGTATTCTCCCGATGTTGTGCAGCATGTATCTACAGACACATCTGAACTAGAAGTCCATGAGATCCAAAGCCACGGGTGAAATAACTCAGACTTGTCGACATCCACTGACTTTCCCCAATCCTCTTTCTCATCACTCACCCAGTTCCCCCTCTTTTTCCCTGTCATCAACTCCATGAATCTCCATCTCAATAATCCATAAAAGGCAGTTAACTCTGGGGTTTGTTGACCGTGGAAGATGTAGGGTGAGTTAAAAGCAGAATGACAAAGCCAGAGGTGAACCTAAAATCTGGTGTCCTGTAACATAAGGTGGTCCGCTGTAAATTTTATTATGTGTGACTCTTTAATGAAATGTGAAAAATGTCCTTTGAAGGTGGTATTGAGATTTTGTAAAGCACTGTTAAAAAACAGAAAGAAACAAAAAGAGAAAATAATATTTGTATATTCTGTTCCTGCTCCTTTTCTTCAGTAGATGCAAACTTCAAACCTTCATCAGATGAGAATCATGAAGCTGATTGATAATTGTACAGTGTTGTTTGTTGATGAAAAACACCCAAGGCAGATAATCAGACACATTTTTTTTTTTTACTAAAGATTAAATGTACTCCATCCTCTGTTTGATATTGATTGATTGCTGTCAGTAGCAACAACTTATCCACCCAACCAACTGCATTAAGTTCCCATGCTGTTGGTCATGTTTGTTGGGGAACATTAACTAACAGCGCTTTTAGAATTCCGGAAAATGTCTGGACAACTGGAAACTTTTTGGATCAGACACATTCACATCAGGCAAGGGTGTGGAAGCACCAGGAGGCAAGATTTAATGTGATATTCCCATTCCAAAATCATGTGGCTTTTTGTTACAGTACATCGACACTGGTGTCTGCCCTTAAAAGCATCATAGTTCTCTTTCCAAGTTTAGATCTTTATCTGCGTCTTACATGTATGGCTCCTTTTTTTCATCCTGAGGTATTTGTATTCTCTTTGTTTTTCATTTCATGTGTTATAAACATCATCAATGCTCCCAATCGCTCGTGGGGGATATCTCCTCACACAAACCTGCTGTTTTCTAACACTGAGTTTTATCAGTGGCTGACAACTGAAAAACTCAGGAGAATGTCCAGAGCAACTGACATTTGTGTTCTCACATACAGCGCTGCTAAACTGCCATTGAGGTAACGTACCACATTGTGCTATCTTGCATTCAATGATAAGGCTGGTAGGTATTGTAACGGCAATGTTCATTCTGTTGGTTTAGCTTGTTAGCATCCACATGGTTAAGCAGATGGCATTAGCTTTGTAAGTAGCTTACTTAGTATTTAACCCAGTTACTGAAGTTTTGACTTGATATTGGCGCTAGATGGAAAGTCATGAGACGAAAGTTAGACAAATTATTCCTGAAGGAAATATGTACATACATAGTCTGCACCAAATATCATGGCTTTACCAAAACTTTGACGAAATAAATAGTCAACATTATGATTGCACTTTGTGACATTTCTGAACACGAACACCTCATGCTGCTGCTGGAAAGGTCAGGAAATCTAGTATTTGTCGAAAAAATTCAGTCTGGACCAGAGTGATGGACCAACCAACAGCCATAAAATGATGAACTTCTGATTGATTGAGCATCGAAATATATTGTATGTAGTGATTCAGGAGTGTTGCATGGGACTTTGGGGGCCCAGGCCAAAGGGAAGTGAAAAAAGAGAACACATGAGACCAAACCACAACATACTGTATATAGTATATCATCTAATCTTCAATCAAATTTATAACCATAGCGAGTGCAGACTGTGTATACACAACACAATATGCTAAAGTTTAAAACCAAACCCCCAACCACCGTCCCAGGTGCATGTACACATGCTTAGACTTTTCTGTCTTCAACCAAACCTCTAACATTACAAAACTTTTTGCATAGAGCTAGCGGCATAGGGCCTCGTTGGGGGGAGTCGTCCATGGTGTCGTTGCTGTCTCCTGTACTAAGCCGATCCAAGAATTAAAAGTGGTTCTCACAAAATTTCTGTTGCTGTGGACTAAGGTAATCAGGCATTCTTGGGGTTCAGCTCACGCTCAGGCGGGGGCTGGTGCTGATTCCAGCTGAGAGAGATGCTGTACATCCTAAACAGGTCGTCAGCATATTGCAGGGATAATATTCACCCTTATGGTCAATTTAGTGTCTCCAATTAACCAAATCCCAATCTTTGTGTCTTTAGATTGTGGGAGGAAGCCAGAGTCCATTAAAAACCAGCATAGAAACGGGGAAAGAATGTAAACTCCACAGAGAAAGACCGCGACCGAACCAGGATTTGAACCGAGCACCCTCTTGCACCACTGTGTATTAATCATAATTATCTCCAAAAACCAGGTAGGGATGGCAGACAAGGTCAACCTCACCTTAGGATCAGGATAAAGTGACAAAGCCTCATCAAAATGATTTGATGGTTATGAGCACAATGTGCAGTGGGCGTCTAAAAGAATCATTATTTTTGTTCCTGACTGAAGCCGCTCAGTCAATTAGCTCTGCCCTCCGGTGTTCAATGATTCACTCTGTTTTTCTCTCATGTGGCGTCACTGACTTTGAGGCAACACCTTGACATGAAACATGACTTGTCGTCAGTCTCAGGGCTCAGTCACAAGTCTTCTTCCAATTTTGTTTGCTTGATACTGTTGATTCGAGCTTTAAAAGTATTCAACTGAATTTGTGTTCTTTTAGGTTTTCAAACAGGGGCAAAGACACGCTCACAGTCTGTCTGGATGATTGAGTTTGGATAACCTCCACTCCAGCCAACCACAGTTTCAAAGACAAAGAGATTTCTCAACATTTTTCACAGGGTCTGTGATTTTCATAACACTGCAACTGCTGACAACATTTGGAGCTGATATTTAATTTAAACAGATTTCCTCCTTTGCCCTCCCTCCATTTTGGATTTTTTTTCTTTTGAGAAGAAAGTACATCATTTTTCAAAAAGTTCTTTAAGGATGTGACATCAGAAATCAATCCACGAGATGATTAATGACACAACCTAACTGCTTAAAGGCTCTCAAATAGGTATTTGATGAAAAAATTATAACAAAACACCCACTTCATTACTTAACCGAACTTGGTTGCTGTCTGCTTTTGTTTCTCCCATGCATGGGTTTGCGTAACTCTTTAAGCTAATAAGTGTTTTCTTCACGTTTTCTATAGCCAATTTTTAAAGCTATTTTAGGACTCTCGTGTTCAAAATTTGGTAGATAGATATTTTTTGTGTGTATAATAGAATATATTGGAGAGTTTGATGAGCAGATGATGCCAAAAGACAGTTAGCTTTGCATAAGCTAAATACTGGAAATAATGGGAAGCAGCCAGGCTGGTTCTGTCAAAAAAAAATCAAGTTCACGAGCCATCACAATTTTTAATTAACTTCTGGTACCTTCCAAGTGACAACTATACTCTGAGAAGTTACTGCTCCTTGCCAACAAACATTCACGTAGTTTTTTATTGTTTTGTGTAACAGAATAAATACACAATTACTTTGTAAAACGACTGGCAAGAATCCATGTTGCCACTCTTGTGGCCGAACTACAGAGCTTTGAGATAAACAACAGTGGTTTGGGTTTAGACCAATCACAACCAGTTAGATTTATGTGTAACAAACCATCAGGTTAAACAAACATGACCAAACATGTTATTGAGCTTTAGAAGTGCACAAAGGTGTATTTTGTTCCCTCCGGATATAGCTTTAAATTTAACACACAGGCATAAGAGTGATTTTCTCATCTAAATCTTTGTAAGAGAGTAATTCAGACTATTCCACAAAATGTCACGTAAACATTATGTGAACAAACAGAGGTCAGGTTTGAGACAAACAGGTCAGTCAATTAAGCCATTTTCAAACCCTTGACCGAACTCTTAATTGGCTCCAGACTTTTTATGAAAGTTTTCTTTCACACATGAGCAACGCAGCGAAATCTACGGATGATTCCAGTGACGGGTGTTGAAGCAGGCAGAGGCAGAATGTAATGTATTTTTGTCTCTGCGGAGATCATTTGAGTTTGTTTACAGCACATCCACACATTACATTATTACATTTGATTTAGCTGACGCTTTTATCCAAAGCTACTTATAATAAGTGCATTCAACCATGAGGGTACAAACCCAGAACAACAAGAATCAAGCAATTACATTTTCTTCAAGAAAGCCAAACTACATAGTGCTATATGTAAGTGCCATTTAAGTGCTACTAAATATATTTTTATATATATATATATATTATTCTTTTTTTATCCAACCTCTAGTCGGAAGAGATGTGTCTTTGGTTTGCAGCGTTATTTAGACTTTCTGATGTCCTGATGTCACTGGGGAGCTCGCTCCACCATTTAGGAGCCAGGACAGCAAAGAGTCGTGATTTTGTTGAGTGGTTAGCCCTCGGTGAGGGATCAGCAAGTTGATTGGCATTGGTATAATCAGCGGTCATTCTCTAACCAGGTCATCGGTTCGATACCAGTCTTTCCCATCTGCATGCTGAGGTGTCTTTGTGCAAGATACTGGAACCACATAAAAAAGGTGCTGCCCATAGACGCAATGTTTGAATGTGTGTGTGGATGGAAAAAACTGAACTGTAAAGTGCTTTGAGGGATAAAAACAAGACTAGAAAAGTGCTATAAAATTAAATGCAGTTTACTATTCAGTGCATGTCTGAAAGCAGCGTGGTGACTTACATTATCCTGCCTTACTTTTTAGTGTTCTGCTTAAGCTAAGAGCAGTAAAGCTTCAGACGTTCAAAGAACATTCACAATTTATTCCATGACCAACACTGAAAAAGGAGTCACAAGGATAATATACTCATCATCATCCTTCCTTTAGAATATTCTGTGTTCCTTTGTTATCTCTGTCCATGCACCCATCCCTCTATCTGTCTGTTTGTCTGTACATTTAGGGTCTGCTGCAGGAAGTGAAGATTTTCGATTGATCAAAACAAGGCCAAGACAAACAAGAACAGAAAGGAGGAGGAGGTTGAAAGATCCCCCTTTATTTAAAAAAATAAAGGTGACTTTTTCATTTCTCTATAATAAAAAACAGCATGAAAGAGAAACTGCAAATGCAATGATTTAGAATTCAAATTTAAAATATTTGATATTCATCAGGATTTTTATAAAATGAAACCCTTCACATTATGTTTTTAAACCAACCAGCTTATTTAGAAAGACCCCATCGTTCTGAAGGCTGAATGGTTTGGTTTAGTCTTTCCATGAGTCACCAATGCTGCAGGCTATTGATCACCCACTGAATAATTAATGTGCATGTGCAGGAATAACAGAGAAATGCCATCTTGAAGTTTCAGCTGTGGAAATAGGAAACCTCTGTCTATTTCTGATCTGTGCATGTGTGAATGTAACAGACTGCCATTGCAATGATCGTTCACATACATGCATTTTCTCAGCCCTTCACAACGGGTGTCATGTTTTCTAACTGTAAAGCTGTGAGATGATTTGAAAGCCTGTGTTTCTAGTCCTTGATACAGAAAAAATTGAATGCAAGAGGGAGGCTGAGGAGGCGACACGAGAGGCAGAATTGACGTTTCTATTCCATACAACTGGAACTGCTTCTTTAGGGCATACTTCACAAATTAGTTCCATGGAGCTGCATTTGGCTTGTTTATTTGGATGTTAATTTAGTTGTTTTGCCCGCCTAATGTCTGTAATTATGATAATGGGCTAATATGAGTGCTTTTGGCGGCGCACTGTGAATGTGCATGACAACATGCCTGTGAGCCATAACTTAATATCCATACAAGTGCGAATTTCACTCATCACTCGATATAATGCTTTTTTGTTAATTCTTTTAAGCTCTGCTTCATCGACACACATTAAAAAATAATTTTATCTCAAAGCACATGCTGAGAGACGCTGCAGATTGATTCATGCACGCTTAATTTTTGCACTCAAATCTCTTGTAATCCCGGAGAAAGAGAGGGACTCCTGCTCAAGAGATGTGGGCATTGTGAGATGACTTCGAGAAGCAGTTAGCAAAGCAGAATCAAACTGTAATTAACTCAATGACAATATTAAACAATACTCAGTTGTATTAAAGCAAGCCTATGACAAAAATATTTAAGCACAACTTCTCGTTATCCATCCTTCATATGGTAAAGAGGGATGTGTCACAAATTTCAAGAGGCTTCACATAGCTCAAATCATTTCCAGAAGATAAAACAGGCGGTCTGCAGATAAAGACACTCATCTGAGGTAATAAAGGCAGCACAGCGGCTGAGTGGTTTGTTTATTGCCCTGTAACCAGAATATGAACTAATCTTTCTTCTTCTTATGTCCTGCTTTTGTCACAGAGTAGATGTTTTGTCGCCTCAGTGTTTTTAACATGTGTTTTTGTCCTTACAATGCATGGATTGATTCTTTGAAGATTTTGCTAGTGCTTTTGGGGGGTTTCTCTCAGGTGCTCCACTTTCCAGCAAAACTCCAGTGACATGAAGGCTTGATATTTCAAAGAAGATAACAAGGAAGAAGAATCTTTGCAGAGAGAAGTGACAGAAAACCCTGTGATGTTTGTGACTGATGCTGTTCCTAGTTTCATGAATTATTTTTAGTGACATCCAGTGGTGGTGTTGCATATTGTAACCAAATGAATACCACTTGCTTTATGAAATCTTCACACAGGGAAAATGTATGTGCTTAAAAATGGGGCAAAGGAAACATAGTAGGACCTCTTCGTGATCAGTAAAACCCAAAACTGATACAATTGGTTCAAAAGTCCACAACAATACAGTTTGTAAAGAGAGTAAGTGCCACAACTTGAGTGTCTGTTGATTTATATTAAACTTCTGTGTATTTTCAGTTTACTTATTATTTAAGACGATGCCACTGAGGATTGTAGTTTAGTGAAACAGTCCAGCACATCACGTATCTTTGAAAAACTACTGTACTAATCGGTGTCGAGAAAATGTTCTAGGTGTTGACAGAACATTTTTTCTGAGCATAAATACCACGCATAACAGATTGACAGTTTACTTTGTTAAAACCAACAGTTTTAATTTAAGCCCAAACATCTTGTGACCTCTGACAGTTTAATAGCAGGTCTTCAAATGTTTCATCTTCATTGCCTCACCTTCCCTGTTTAATATGTATAGCAGAGTGAGGATACCTGAGCCTGTCGGGCCCTGACGGATCCTGAGAGGAATCGGGTCAGGCTGGGCTTCAACCAAAATTCTGAAATCAAATTCTGGTTGCAGTTGATTCAGTCACCTTAGGTTGGTTATCTACTTGATTTGTTATCAAGGTGAAGGCGCCGGCAAGGAGGATATCAGACAACATTTAGGCTTCAAACCTGGTGTAAATGACGCAGTTTCGAGTTGAATGTGAATGTCAGGGCTTGCGGACACCTGGATGACACCACGCGAGGAGTATGGAGGCATGTTACTTGGGCTGCAAACCACTCCATCAGCATTGTGGTGAGATAATGAATGAATTAAAACATGTCTGTGAACTATCCCTTTAAGTTTAAACTGTATAAGTGCCAGTGTTCGGTTTGTGTGTTCCAGTCCACTGTAGAAACACAACGGTGCAACATGGCAGACTACGTGGGAGAGCCGCTCCTGATCTACACGAAGGACAACATGATTATTGTTCCATTCCATTTGTGCCGACAGATCCCGCCAAAGCTTTCACACTGGTTGTTAAATCTTTTACTCAAATACAGTGCAGAGCTGAGATATCTCATACAGTATTCACTCAGCATCAATGGATGTTTGAGAGCAATCCATCTTAACTATCTATTTAATTGCAGCAAAAAGAGAACCATCTTTTACAATAAAGCTCATCTGTGTTTCCTAAAAAGGAAAGAGAAAGTAGAAAAAGCTGAAAAACTTGTGTGTCAATTACATTGTGTAATGATTCCCTCCGCTACATCCTGTTTGTAAGATTTCATCTCGTTAAATGTAATATGTGCCACATTTACATGTTTAACACACTAAAGGCAGCTTGTGTGTCTTATTCATCAAACACAAAATGACGTTGTTACACATAGTCAGAGCTGTACTGACAACCTTCACTCGAGATGTGACTCGTCAGAAGTCATTAACAAGATCTGAGACTTGATTTCACTTTTTGCATAAGAACTGTAATTATACTGCAGCTATTCCATGTTATTACATTTCTCCAAAAGTGGACAAAACTTCATTTAGACATAATTTTGGAAAACGTGTCTGGAGTTTGAAATGACTCATTCATGGAACGCATGCTGGCAAATGTGATTCTGTGAATAAACTCTGTCTTTGTGTGTTTCCAGTGTCAAAATGTTCCAAGTGATTTTGTTTTGGTTTTATTTAGTTTCTTTCAACCTAGTTTTTTGGACTGTGCATGCTTTTGTATCTTGTCTGTTTGTAGAATTATTTGTGCCTTATTAAAGGACCTTTTTAGATAATGTAGTGGCTCCTGTGTTTGAGTCATGCTTTTCCCCAATTCCTGACACATGAGAGTTAAGATCAAATATTATGTAATTTATGTTCATGTCTTACTTGATCTTTAGAATCTGCCCCTGCACAAAACCAAATGTTTGCTGATGTCATCACCTAAAAACCAAGTGATATAATTTATTAATGACCTCTTACTTGTGGCTTTTGACTGACTAATCCAGTGACTGAAATGCCTAAAACATCAATGTGTTTTATTATCAGATCATGAGAGTTCGCCTCTGATTACCTGTGACATATTCATGTCAAAATGGCTGCCATTGAGCCGCAGTGCCCTACATTAAAGCCTACAATGCCCTACATTAAAGAGATAGTGACACATCTAAATTAACCAAACAGTTAAATTCCTGAAAGTGAACACATTTCTACATCTCATATCATCAAATTACTGTAGCTTAATGGAGCCTTGAACTCAGTGTGGCTGAATTAAGAGAAATTGCATTATAATGTTTTTTAATACTAGCACCTTTTACTGTTAAATTTGCATTATAGTTATTTCTGTTTCCCTTTTGTGTGCTCTTCTCTGTTGAACATCCTATGAAAGACAATGTTTAAATTGGGATGCATTAAAAGAGACTGTTTTATTGACTGAAATTAAATTTCGAATGTTGAACCTGAGAGGAATAAAACGAAAAAACATCCACATGCCTATGCATTTACATGTATTTTTAATTAAACTCATTGCACACCCACATATTATGTTTCTACCTTTTTTCAGTCAATACTCTATTATATTTGCCTGCACTTCTACTTTGATTCGCAACCAGGTTTATGCAGAGTTAAACTATAACTCATGTATTGCGTAACCTTTATTCACCTTTAACATTAATATTTGTGTGAATATGTAGGTTTTGATCGTTATGACACAAACTTACAGTATGATATAATTATACAGTATATTAGAACTAATACAAATAACACAAACTATAGGTCTAGTTAGAAAGTGAATTAACTTGTATCTACCTTCGCTTCACCAGTTTGGATTTTGTCCTTCCCCAATTCCATTCTTACTTGAAGTATTTTTCTTGAACTGTGTGTGGACATAACAGTGTGTCCTTTCAAAGTGCTCACCAACCCTCAGATGATTCCAACAGACCAAGTGGTGTCATGACTCCCCTTAATGACAAGGGACATATCTGGCAGCTCCTGCGGGAAATGACAAACTGATCGTCAGGCATTCCCTTCAGAGTAACATATTTAAATCACCTTGAAATTTAGGAGCAGTAACAGTGCTAGAGGCAGACGTGTGGCCTGTGTGCGTGTGTTTTCCATGTGTGACCTTCTAACGAAGCATGCTGTGGAAGGAAAGGGTGGATTAAACTGGACCGATGTAAAGCAGGAGACGCAGTGATGATGGTCACAGTCGTGATGTGGGAGGTGAGACTGCAAGAGAGAGACGGATGTGACACTATAGGAGAAAGTGACCTGAGGCGCTTAGGGTTTGATGTAGCGTTTTGAACATATGACATCATGACAATATGCACTGCACACTTCATATCCAGCCAAGGAAAGGAAGGGGCCATTTCAGCAGTGTGTGTGTGTGTGTGTGTGTGTTCTTTTATTGCTCCACTTTCCTCCTCAGGCATCCAGAGGTCTGTTAAAACTTAATGCACTCTGGATAGATATCAATATTTTAAAAAAGGAAAATGAGCGAATGGTTAAGACTCACCCAACTACAGGCTGTGAGTGACCATCATCTTTCATGAGCAAATCAGCTTTAGATATATATATAGATATAGATATATATGCACCCTAATTATTTCTCAAGATGAAAATGATTCACAAGGTAAACGAATGAAACTCCAAGGTGGTATATTCAAATGCTAATAGGTCTGAGACACTTTAAATAAACACAACAAAATATATTTTGTAAAATCTCATGGAGGCTTGATGATGTTGGTACAAACATCTTTATAAGCCATAAAATGTAATGTAGGTATTAAATGTAAATAAATTCATAGAGACGAGTAAAGGCCAGTAAAGACACAGGGACAGAAGGTGAGTGCATATGATAGGAAGTGAGTGTGATCAGCTAAAGAATAACAGACCTCTACAGCCCCACTGTGGATATCAGGTGTAACTTCAGGCACTTATTGTTTCCACTGAAGGCCCATAATTCGACTGAACGGCCACTTTGTTTTACTTGATGCATTCACATCCAATTCAAAGATCTGAAATCAGTTTAGTATAGTTGTGCAAATTCCTAAACAAGACTGTCATTTACTAAGTTACCATGCTCACGGTAAATGAGGGGCTTCAGGGGCCCTGTGTGGAGCCTTGGGTCATTTGCCTTTTTATCCAGGTTGGTGAAATACATCCCTCTCATTGTTTCAAAGACAACCGACTGTTGTTGTAAACATCCAGCTCTCAAACAATAATAAAAGGGACATATTGTAGAACTGTTTGACGTGGACTCACTAATGAAAAGGGATAATTCTGAAGTAGACTCTAGAGCAGGGCCCTTCAATAGACAGCCCGCGGGCCGAATCCGGCCCTCGGTCACGTGACTTTTTCGCTAAACACAAACCCACACGGTCTTTGCCGGACCCATTTGTCAACAAACCAGGTGAATCCAGCATGTCTGTGCAAGGAGAAGATAAGCTGCTGGAGATTGCAAATGACGGCGGCCTTAAAAGTATGTTTGAGAAAACAACTCTACCGGTGTTCTGTATTAAAGTCACGGCAGAATACCCTGAGATCGCCACAAGAGCACTAAAAACTCTGTTGCCATTTCCGACATCATATCTGTGCGAAGAGGAGTTTTCTGCTGTGACGACAACCAAAGCGAAATTACGGAGTAGGCTGGACATCAGCAACACACTTCGGGTGTCATTGTCACTATTAGCCCTAGATTGGACCGCCTTGTTGCAGAGAAACAGGCTCAGGGCTTCCACTGATTCAGCTAGTTGTATATCATTATATTTTGTCATATTTAAATTGGTGGAATTTCTTTTAATTAAGGAATTAATTTGGAATTTTAAATGAATTGTTAATATGCAGCCTTGAATTAATTATTGCGTGGCCACGTATTAATAATTCGAACGATTCACAATATAATTAGTGAACGAATTAACAGGATGACGCCCTGTGCACGCCTTGCTGGTAAGCAACCTCTGTTATGTTGTAATTCAATTCAGAGGCCTACTATGCAGTTTTATTTTGTACTTGTTGATGCACTTGGAAGTTGTTCTAAGTAAATTCTAAACAACTGATACAGTTCACCTGAACAGAGTGATTCATTTTAAAAGACATTTCCTTGATAGACTACCATGCACTTTTAAGTTGTTGCAATTCTATTCAGTTCCATGCAATGCACTTTGTTGGTGGAGATACATTTGATTCTGTCTGTCACTCAAATCTGTTTCAGTTTAATCTTAAGTATTGAGGATAATGACCAGTAAAGTTGTGTTGGTACAGCCATGTACAATTAAGTGCATGTTTTTGTTAGTTAATTGCATTTCTCCAATTGTCTGTTAATATGGCTTGGTTATTGCTCACCTGGTTTGATTTTTGAATCCTTGGGCCTATGCGTCCTCTTGGGCATATGTTGTAAAGCTTTCACAAAATAAAATATATTGACTCCTTCAGTATGTTGTTGTAATTTCTTGTTACCGTGATTACTCATATCCTCCGGCCCCTGACTTTGCCTCAGTTTCAAGAACCGGTCCCAGCTCCAAACTAATTGAAGAGCCCAGCTCTAGAGCATCACCACAGGACAATAGAACAGCCCATTCCAAAGGTTTAGAACAGGCACAACACAATGCAAATGTATCTGCCATATTACTGACAAAGTGTTTCAGGTCCTTCAGGAGTTTTTCTGTGTGTGAGAGCAGCTCATTTGACTGCACATACTTTAACTTTAAAGCATTTTACATAAAAACTATATGACACACCAGGGGAAAGAAACTGAAAAAGCACAATATGTCTCCTTTAATGTTGGACTGGACTGGTTAGGTAGTCAGAGACTAAACTCTGAATGAATACTAATGTCAGATAATGTCAGATATAGGTCAAACCTGTAGTGTAGAAAACTGCCAAAATGGCCACTAAATCACAAAATGGCGGGCCACCTGTTGCGTTTTTCCTATAGCACCACTGACTTTTTGTCTGGTCATTATACACCCGGGCTACGATTCTTGCTAAGATTGGTGAAAGCTAACTGAGAGCTTTTCCTTAGATTGCGCTGTTGAGCCATTTTGCCACGTCCATTTCAAATTACTCCAGAATTGAAATAATTTTAGGGTTTTGAATTTCCTGCAAACTTTGGTTAGAATTTGAGCATGTCTAGGCCCTGAAAAAAACCCAAAAGGGAAATAAAAATCCTCCCACCGTTGGTGCTCGGGCCCTTATTAATGACATTTATCACAATCATTTTCTTCCTTTTTTTCTTTGGGAGGGCGGCGCCGTATCGCCCCCTATTGACCAGCAGCCCCTGGACTACATAAAGTGAGTTGAGATAAGCTGAGCTGAGATGGGATGGGATGAGATGAGATGAAATGAGATGAGATGAGATGAGATGAGATGAGATGGGATGGGATGAGATGAGATGAGATGAGATGAGATGAAATGAGATTAGATTAGATGAGATGAGATGAGATGAGATGAGATGAGATGGGATGAGATTAGATGAGATGAGATGAGATGAGATGAGATGAGATGGGATGAGATGAGATGAGATGGGATGAGATGGGATGGGATGAG
Organism: Limanda limanda; assembly: GCF_963576545.1. Lineage (NCBI taxonomy): Eukaryota > Metazoa > Chordata > Actinopteri > Pleuronectiformes > Pleuronectidae > Limanda > Limanda limanda. The sequence goes on along the minus strand of NC_083637.1, from coordinate 22,650,035 downwards.
ATGAAATGGGATGGGATGGGATGGGATTAGATTAGTTGAGATGATTTGAGACAAGATGAGATGAGATGAGCTGAGATGAAGTGAGATGTGATTGGATGAGGTGAGATGAGAAGAGATGAGGTGAGATGTGATTGGATGAGGTGAGATGAGGTGAGATGTGAATGGATGAGTCTAGATGAGAAGAGATGAGGGAGGGGAGATGCTATAAAATCGGATTCCATCAGATTAGATGAGGTCAGGTCAGATGCAATTAGATGAGGTGAGATAAGAAGAGGTGAGGTGAGACAATTGTCCTGAATTTTTTTTGCTGCTCATCTTTTACATGTCTGTCCTGGATCCCTCATTTGCTTCCAACTTGCTTCCAATTAAGAGGTTTCTCAATTCCTCTGTTCCCCAACCCCACAATAAGGCTGCCAAAGACTTAAGACGGCCATTATTCCCGAGATATTGATTTGATTAGGTTTGTGAAACATTTTATGGTGCTACAAATTAATCTGCTGCGACTGCTATGACTGAATCATCTCAGGGATAATGTGGAGACAAAGACAAGCCAGATTTTTTTATTTGTATGATTTTATCTGAAAATGTCACTATTATTTTGTCATATTTGTAACAAATATAGCCAGAATGTGCCATTTCTTCTTGGTTAACATTGTATTTGATTTATGGAAATCATTTCACAACCTCGGGCAGCAAAGTGGTGCTGTGGTAAGCACGTTTTCCTCACAGCAAAGAGATCAGGGTCTTTCTATGTGGAGTCTGCATGATCTCCCCATATCTGCGTGGGTTTTCTCGAGGTACTCCAGCTTCCTCCTACACTCGAAAGAACTGCAGATTGGGGCAGATTGATCAGGAAGGTATGACTGGATGATGTCTTTGTGTGTTGACTCTGTGATACTCTGGTGACATGTCCAGGGTGTACCACGCCTCTTTCAAAATGGCAGCTGGGATTGGCTCAAGATCCCCCCACAACCATAAAAGGACAGTATAAATAATGGATGGGTGGATGGATGAATGGATGGGTGGATCCAGACGGCCACATCCTGGATTGTGACTTATGGGTCGTGGTTGCCGTTGATCGTTGATTATGATATAAAGAAATTGCTAAGGTATAGAATATGCTTCCTCACATATTGTCACGTGTTATGGAAGCAGGAGAACCCACAAATGCAGAACAAAAAGTGTAACAAAACAGTATCCTTTAATTCAGGAATATTCAACAAACCAAAAAAGCACAGGAAAACATAGGAGAGATATGAGCTGACTAAACAAGTCATCCCTGCTCTCTGTCTCTGGGCTGTGGCACACTCCTCCCTCTTTCTCTCCTTCCTCTGCCTCTGCCTCAGTCCCCTCCTCTGACGCATCACTTTCCACTTGCTGTGCATCTGGGAACAAGGCACAATTTACTATTGCAGCATTAATCTACACTTGTATTAACCATAATCATCTACTTTTGCACCTAATCAATAATAGACCTAAAATATTGCAATATTGTGTTGTACAACTGGTACATGTCTTATTCTTACCTTGTGCTCTTTGTAATCCAGCTTATCAGGGATCAGCTGCCTTTAGCAGCCTCACACAGCTCCCTTTTTTTGCTTTTATCGCCTCACTTTACAAGGCATGCATTGCACTAGAATGAAATATCAGGGGAAAATATGATACACCGAAAACACACACAAACAGTGACATTTCGTTTTCCACAGGATTTTCATGTCAACAATGTTATTTATTCTACTGAAACAAATTTCTTTCCAGTTAGATATTGTGTTATTGTGATTGGGCTGCTGTACATATCACTGTTGCTTCTGTTGAAATAATATTTTGGGATATTTAAAATATTTTCATCCTGTTCTGAATTTATATATATTTTTTTTAATTTGAATGATAATTAAATAAATAAAAAACTAGTATTGATAATTGGGAGGATGAAAAAAATCACAGTCAAATCCATTCACTAAAAGACTTGAAGGACTGTTTTGTGATTTTAAATTTTTTATGGCACACACACAGTGTGTAAAATGGTGGACAGTAGTACTCGTCCATGACATAAGAAATAAATAAAGAAACAAAACAGCCATCATATGTATTTCCCTTAGTGCGCACAGCATTATTAACCACATCTATGCATATTCATTGCTCAGTGCGGTCAATGTAGAAATACACGCAAATACATGCAAACCCCATTTACCGGTGTTAAAGCGTTTGCACCCGCTGCCTCAGACAGCGCTGGGTGTCCGGGTGGCAGCCGCAGCAGAGGGCACATCAGGGTGAGCTCAAGTCAAAACCCCAAACCCCAAACCCCATCATGTGACTGACGGCAGCCAAGTCCTTTCATTTATAGCTAAATTATTATTCATTGTTAAATGTTCCTGCATGAAGGGCAGGATTTCACACACAAACAAAAAAAGGAAAACATGCCTCTGACAAAACGGCACTTTTGGGCATCAGTGGCAAAGGGGCGGGTTCAGGGCGGGTCCAGCCCCCCCTACACGTGCATGGTACACAGGCTAGGCCGGGGTAATTGGACAAATGAGGATCAGGTGGAGACAATCACAAGGGCGGGAAACAGGACAAAGACAGGAAGTCAAGCTAGAAATACGCAAGGAGAAAGAAAACTTCAGAATAAAACAGGAAACAGAACTCACGGAGAAACGTAAATCCAAACACAAGGAACACAGGTTCAGGCAAAAACAAGCAAAGGATCTGTAATCAAAACCCAAGCACTTTTTATCCAGGAGGCCAGAGTAATAAGTGCAGAGTCATGACACATATTCTACTATTACTGTCATTTACAATTGTCATTGTTGCTGCTACCTGCATCTCTGTCACACATTCTCTTTAGTCAACATACTGTGAACATTGATACACCTCTCCATCGATGTCAGTCTTTTCTCATGAATGTTTTATTCTTTTATTGACGTGCTCTGATACACAGTTATTTCACTCCTCTCCGCCCTGCTAGAGGGATCCGCCGCTTTCTGGTCTCTAGGATGTGTTTGCTAGGTTTGCTCACTCCTGTTTAGATTTGATTGATTGAAATGACTGGTGCTACTCTCATCCAGACCCACTACTGTATTCATATGCCTTTATAGAACAGCATCCTTGTTGATGTGTGCTGACGGTGGATCGGTAGTCATGGCGCAGGTCTGTGAGTTAAGCCGTGAGTCGGTTTATCCCTCATCCCTCTCAGCAGGGCAGGGCCCGCCGCCACCGCTCCTGCAGGCACCCGCACACATACAGGGCCGATCCACCGGCTGGGGCCGGATCCCGTTGCCATGGCGATGACGTCATGCTGCAGCACCGGGAAGGAGGGCGCGTGCGCAGTAGGAGGGGGAGGAGCAAGATGACTAGAGAACTGCGTAGCCTTATAGCACAGCCACAGCTTCTGCGCCATTCAACCCGGGAGAGTCCACCGACGCAGCAGCAGCCACCACCGACAGCCAGCCGCCAGCATCCAGCCAGCAGCACCGGAGACGGTACCAGCTTCTTCTTCGTAGCAGAGCCACCACCACCGCACCGACAACATGCGTGAGATCCTGCATCTGCAGGCCGGCCAGTGCGGAAACCAGATTGGAGCAAAGGTAGGACGTAACGCTTGTACGCAGCCGCCGAGGCCCTAATCCACCTGATCACCGCTTTATTTTAACTGGACTCGATTGTATTCTGCCCCGCCACGACGCCATGTCTCCCCACCCGAGCCAGTAAGCCCCGTCACGACGCCACGTCTCCCTCACTGGAGACAATAAGCCCATTCACGACGCTATTCCCCCCCCCCCCCACACGAGGCCGTTAGCCCCGTTACGACGCTTTTTCTCCCAGACCGAGACGGTTAGCCCCGCCACGACGCCATTTCTCCCAACCCGAGCCATTAAGCCCCGGCACGACGCCATTTCTCTGCACCGCAGCCGGTAACTAGGTCACAGCGAGGAGGGGAGGGTTGAGTGCCCACAGCCGCTCTCACGAGTATGGGCGGTGGCCGCGGAGATGTCCCCGCCGAATTTCACACGAGGCGCGCAAACCTAGCGCCGTCGTTGGGAGACAGAGGCGCGAAGAAACCAGATCCGTGTTTCAGGCTGAACCCAGACAATCAGACGAAAGAACACTGCGTACGTGTGTGTGAGATGGAGGGTGGTGTGATCGAGGTGTGGCTCGCAATTCACAAGAACGCCGACAGGCGCGCCCCCCCCCATCACGCACACACACACGCCTTCCCCTACCCGCATTGGATCATATAAAATGAAATCCGTAATTGGGTCAAACGCAGAGGTTTATCCCCATCTCTGCATGACGCAGTGTGAATGGCATCAGCCTCTGTGCAGGGATCCGTCGAGTAAAGATAAACTTGAGATAGAATAATTTATATTCAGATATCATTCTAGGGCGTCAACCAACAAGATTTAATTTAATCCGTCAGTTACTCTTCTGTTCTATCGTTAATAATGTGTCTGAGATGGAGAAATACAACCATTAATCAATAAATCATTGGTGAAGACCGTGATCAGACATGCATTTTAGGTTTTAACAATATACACTGCAGAACCTCCAAATAACCACAAGTGAGGGATCCCTCCCCCAGGGCGGAGAGAAGCTGGTATCATGAATGGGTTATCTTATAATATAATTCTATCATTTGTTTTCTGCTGAAACAAAATGGTATTTGGGCAGTAAAGCAATATCCTCTATAGCAACATATCAATAAAATGCGTATATAAAATAATTGCTATGCAATTCAAAGGGCATCATTTGTCCATGAGGGGCACAGGGCGTCATCCATGGGAGTGGTCAGTGGAGGTTGGCTGCAGAGTTTTCTTGTAACATCCACCATCAGGTTGCTGAAAGATCTGGGGATCCACGGACAAGCCCTGCGTCAGAACGTAAAAGAAACATCGCACACTGCAGAACGCTGCAGCCAATGACTATTGATCAGGATGAAAGATCCCAACTGGGCCCCAAGATTCTGATCATCCTGTGGTGCAACAACCTTAGAAGATGTCTTGTGATTAAAAGGCCAAAATAGAGATGTGTCTCTACCATCCTATTACATTAATTGGCGGTAGGCCTTGATTAGTGCAGCAGAACGTTTTGTCCTCTGTTCAAGTGTTTAGTTTACAAAGGCATAGTGTCTGATCTACTGAGCCGGCCACATGGCTTTCATAGTACGAGCAATTGGTCAGATTAACCTTTAGCCTTAATTTACTTAAGTTCAGCCTGTATCTTTGTAAGCTAAAAACATTTGATGGTGCTCAGGTGCACACTTGCGCCCCTCACATCTGCTGGTGGCCACTGACACCTGCTAACATCTACATAACCTAGATTGTGGAGAAGACGCTCAAATGTACTAGGGATATCTCGTCCTATATTCTAAAACATCACGGTGATGCTGCTGTAGCTAAACATCTGCACCAGGTTGTAAAGTCTATCAGCTCCTGTGCTCGCTCATTATTTAACTTCACACTGTATTGTCAAAGATTTTACCAGCTGGTCTCTAATCTCACCCACCAATCTGTTCGCAGTTCTGGGAGGTGATCAGTGATGAGCATGGCATCGACCCAACAGGCAGTTACCATGGAGACAGCGACCTGCAGCTGGACAGAATAAATGTCTACTACAATGAAGCCTCAGGTAAAGACAGAAACGCATGCGTACTAATTTGTTATGTCTTTTTTCTAAGATAGTTCTGACCCATGCTTTTTCTGTTCAAGGTGGGAAATACGTCCCGAGGGCCATCTTGGTGGATCTGGAGCCAGGCACCATGGACTCTGTCCGCTCCGGCCCCTTTGGCCAGCTCTTCAGACCAGACAACTTTGTCTTCGGTACATTTCACAGTCACACACATGCACATTTAGTCACTCATTACACAAGAAAAATAATAAAATTATCAGCTTTTTAAATGAGAATTGCTGTAGTCTAAATTGCAAAGTAAAACAGTTTCAGAGTTGAAAGGACAAACTAAGGCAGTAGTGATAAATGAGGCTGAATACTCATAAGTTTAATTTGTATGTCGCCTGATAACATACATTATCACAAGGTACTTTTAGATAGCTAGACCTTAAAAATTATAGAAACTCATTCAGCAAACCTTTACACAGGAAGACCTTTTGAATCTCTGTGGGTGATCATCTGGTTTGACCGGTTTGGAGTGAGCAGAGATAAAAGAGAGGTGGGCTGAAAAGAAGACAAAGGAGAGGGAGAAAAGGAGAGCGACCAGGAACAGTTGTGTAGCTGTTGTATTTAAGCTCTATCAGACTGGTTGTCATATAAACAATGTTTTAGTAATACTTGTAGATTTAATGATGTGAATATTCAAAGGGAAGATTGTAATGAGTCCTTTCCCTCCAGGCCAGAGTGGAGCAGGTAACAACTGGGCCAAGGGCCACTACACAGAGGGGGCTGAGCTGGTGGACTCTGTCATGGACGTAGTGAGGAAGGAGGCTGAGAGCTGCGACTGTCTCCAGGGTTTCCAGCTCACACACTCCCTGGGTGGTGGTACCGGCTCCGGCATGGGAACGCTGCTCATCAGCAAGATCCGCGAGGAGTACCCCGATCGTATCATGAACACCTTCAGCGTGGTGCCCTCTCCTAAGGTACAGAGATTATGTCCAATTTCTTATTGTTTGTATGTTTTCTTACTCTTCAGCTCCCTGACCTCTGCATGTTCCATCTCTAGGTGTCAGACACAGTGGTTGAGCCCTACAACGCCACCCTGTCTGTCCACCAGCTGGTTGAGAACACAGATGAGACTTACTGCATCGACAACGAGGCCTTGTATGACATCTGCTTCCGTACCCTCAAACTCACCACACCCACTTACGGAGACCTCAACCATCTGGTCTCTGCCACCATGAGCGGCGTGACAACATGCCTGCGTTTCCCCGGCCAGCTCAACGCCGACCTCCGTAAATTGGCCGTCAACATGGTACCCTTCCCTCGTCTGCACTTCTTCATGCCCGGCTTTGCCCCCCTGACCAGCCGCGGCAGCCAGCAGTACAGAGCCCTCTCTGTGCCCGAACTCACTCAACAGATGTTCGATGCCAAGAACATGATGGCCGCCTGCGACCCACGCCACGGCCGCTACCTGACAGTGGCCGCCATCTTCCGTGGGCGCATGTCCATGAAGGAGGTGGACGAGCAGATGCTGAACGTGCAGAACAAGAACAGCAGCTACTTTGTGGAATGGATCCCCAACAACGTCAAGACAGCTGTGTGCGACATCCCTCCACGTGGGCTCAAGATGGCCGCCACCTTCATCGGCAACAGCACCGCCATCCAGGAGCTGTTTAAGCGCATCTCCGAGCAGTTCACCGCCATGTTCCGCAGAAAGGCCTTCCTCCATTGGTACACAGGCGAGGGCATGGATGAGATGGAGTTCACTGAGGCAGAGAGCAACATGAACGACCTGGTGTCCGAGTACCAGCAGTACCAGGACGCCACGGCCGAGGAGGGCGAGTTCGAGGAGGAAGGAGAGGAAGAAGTCGCCTAAGGCTGAAATCACTCATTTCTCCACTGCACTCGTCACAACTCCATCCATTCTTCCCCTGACTTCAGCCCTACTCTGCTCTCTACTCTTTATTTTTACAGTCCACTCATTCCCTTGCTCCCTTCCCTCTGTTTTGTTTTCTTTCCTCTCTTCCTCTCTCTCCACCTTGAGTAGGATTTACAACACCAAGCTGACCCTCCATCTTAGTTCTCATGTAGTGGTAGCTAACACAGTTGTGCTTGTGCTCTTTGTTCTGTAGCCTTCTGGTGATGTTCAATGATCACCCAGCAGTTCCATCAATAAAACGTTCAACTCACCTATATCTGAGCAATTGTCTATTTGCCATTGATTGAAATAAACTTGTGAAAAAAGATTTGTGTTTGATGCATAACATTTTTTTATTCTTTTTAAAATGATGTGTTAATATAGGAGATGGTTTCAATGTATATTTGTCAGTAAAGCTTTCACTCTGATCAACATTAAATATAGTTATGTAGATTAAACAGTTGTTGAACTAAACTGAATCGACCAAGGAGAGAATCAGCGACTCAGGTTTTCCTCGTGATGTCAGCATGAAACTAAAATGGACACCAGTATTGTCCACAGATTGGGTAATGTTACTTAATCACCACAAGGGGGCAGTGAGATCTTGCAGTGGGGTTCCTCTGAGCAGGATATGGACACTGTTTCCTCTTCCGCTATGAAGCCAGTATCGACGCATGTTCTGATCATAGACTGTATATAGTTCTGATATGATAGAAGTACTTACCCAGCCCGTTTTCTTGAAAGGTAACTAGACACCATTAAGGGAGAAATAGTCGTGTGGTCAATACTGGTTTATACACAGTGGTGGAAGGAGTACTCAAGCATTTAACTTCAGTAAAAGTACAAACAAGACTGATGTTCACGAGTATCTACTTTTCAACCCGAGGAAAATAAGTTTTAAATATACTTTGTATTATTAGAATTTAAAGTGCCACATCAACTTTCCAACTTGAGTAAAAGTGAGTAATTGGGTTCTTCCTTTCAAATATAATAAAATTATTAAAAGTCAATGTAATTGCAGGGAGTCGCTATTCCTTTCATTATTATGGAGTCTTTGCCTACATTGGAACAATTCTCTTATTTATTCATTTCCAAAATACAATAACCATGTATAAACGTGTTGGAGTAGAAAGTAGTTATTGGCTGATGTATTAGAGTACAAGTTAAAAATACTTGAAAATAAATCTACTTAAGGTACATAAATGAAAAATGTATTTAAATACAGTAAGGAAGTAAATGTTGTTACATCCCACAACATAGATCAACCCTTAAACAAAATAAACAGCTTCAATGTTGAAATCACTTGTTTAATGAGTTTTAAAATGGCCATTCCACTATATATAATAGATGATTAGCTTTTAAAAGTTGTAGTATGGAAATGAAAAATGAAATCACAGGAAGACAGTGATATTTGTTAATGCAAAAATGTTATTCTACAAATTGGACATTCCAGTTGCTGCTCATGCAGATACATACGACTCAAACGTTCCAATAAGTACAGACTGAGCAATGAAGAGATAAGAAGAGGGGGTGTACAACCGCCGCACACATACATTGACAACACACATAATGAGATAAATCAGGAAGTGTTGGTTCACTCTGTCGCTGTCTGTGCAGACTGCTGTTTCTGCTGTCCTCTATCTTCATACACACCACATCAGGGTGGCAACTTATCTCTCTGCCCCCCTGGACTAACACATGGACACGAGCACATTCGGACAGCATGGGCTCCAGACTGAAGTAAGTTTTATCAAGTAATTTTTCTTCTTCTACTTTCATCATCATCACTCTGTTCTTGTGGTTTTCATCACTTCCTCTCGCAACTGCACAGGAAGTTTCCTGCAGCAGCCTCAAATCACTTATAACACATTTCATGTTGGACCAGTTTTTGATCAAAACCCACAAGAACCGGGTTGTTTAATAATACATTTAGTTATATAATGATAATTATACTCTCTTACATTTTTTGATCTTTATTGTTAATACTTTGTAGAGTTTTGTTCTTATATTTTCACATCTAGTTTTAGTGTGCTATGTGCCCGATTCCTCTATCTATCTATCTATCTATCTATCTATCTATCTATCTATCTATCTATCTATCTATCTATCTATCTATCTATCTATCTATCTATCTATCTATCTATCTATCTATCTATCTATCTATCTATCTATCTATCTATCTATCTATCTATCTATCTATCTATCTATCTATCTTTCTTTCTTTCTTTCTTTCTTTCTATCTATCTATCTATCTATCTATCTATCTATCTATCTATCTATCTATCTATCTATCTTTCTATCTATCTTTCTTTCTATCTATCTATCTATCTATCTATCTATCTATCTATCTATCTATCTATCTATCTATCTATCTATCTATCTATCTATCTATCTATCTATCTACTATCTATCTATCTATCTATCTATCTATCTATCTATCTATCTATCTATCTTTCTATCTATCTATCTATCTATCTATCTATCTATCTATCTATCTATCTATCTATCTATCTATCTATCTATCTATCTATCTATCTATCTATCTATCTATATGAATATTTGAATGTAACCACACTTAACTCTCTCCGTATTTGCCTATGCTGAAAATATTGATTGAATTCAACATAAATGTGTTTGATGGGTAATACACTTTATAAACGTCTCTAACATCTATCTCTTTGCTCTCAGACAAAACCCTGAGCAAACCTTCTACTGGTTCTTTGAAGCAACTTGTCCTGTCGCCAGAGACAAAGGTGAGGCCCCTGTCCCATTCCCTGCAGGGCCAGTTTAGACGGGGGAGTGACCTACAAGAGCATAGTGATTTGTCAGTCAAAGAGAAGTTGACACAAACTTGTTCCTGAAACACTTTCCTCTGACTCTGCTCGTCATCTTCTTGTCTGGCACACGGCACAACTGTTAAACACCCTCTGAGATTTGCTCCAAAAACAAAAAAGCACCTCTAGATTATTTCTGTGTCGTGAAACAGTACAATGTTAAGACTTAGTGTGTGGTGTTTCTGTAGAGCTGAGAGTTGCTTGTGCTTCCTGTCACGTGATCAGTCAAACCACACAGCCTGCAGTCTAGCCATATTCGAAAACAGATGAGAACATGTTGTGGTTATGTGAAGGACTTAGCAACTAACGAACAAGGTGAAGGGGTTCAAACATTTTTTTTATTGTGATGCGACAGTTATTGAATTTGGCCATTTGTGATTATTTACCACATACACTTTATTTTCTCTCTGCCTTGTAAAACTGGGCTAAGATGTTTATTCATTTCTTTGACTGTTACAGATCCCTGTGTGCTGTTTCAGTTTCCAGAGGACTTCAGTGATGAGGTAGTCGCTAATGTCTCCTGCCCCTGTAACATTATATTTGTGGATATAATGTCACATCATAAACTAGAATGACACTCAGCAGAGTAGAGTCTACCAAAGATATCAGTTCCCTTTATATGCCTGTTTTCTTCTATCAATATTCATAATATTCACTTTGAAATGAGTGAAAATGACAAAAAACACCTCAAAGTTTAACAATATTAAGGAAACTAAAAAAAAATAGAATCCTGGATACGCCCCTTTGTTTGGATCTATGCCTAAATGTGGTGGTTTGGTCCTGAATCCCATCCTTTCCCCAAGTTTCAATAAAATCTGTAGTTTTTGCATAACCTGACAAACAGATCCCTCAAACAGAAGGAAGTTATGACCCTCGCAGCTTGTTTTTAGCCTCATTAGCAGCTTGGTCCTACAGATTGTAATGTCAATTGGTTTGTCCATTCACCACTTTGGTGCAGAATATAATATCTAATTAATCTTTGCATGGACTGCCACGATTTTTATCATCACACATCATGATACCCAGAGGATGAATTTTGACCTCCACCAGGGACGTTATGTTTAAATGTGGGGTTTGATAAGGGGACTGTTGGGTCTTGGCTGAGCTATGTACTCTACTGTGTGACATTCTAGTTATAATTTTGTTGTTGTTTCATATTTCCCTCATGAT